>NC_142623.1:29019907-29322938 GCF_059453375.1 Lepisosteus platostomus
TGAACTCCTTGGAAGTCCAGTTAGCCAGAGAAGCAGTTTCTCTTGTTAAGAAACCATTCACTATAATTGTGCACCTATTAAGGGTTACAAAAGCAGGGTTTGCAGTAAGTGCTGTAACAGCCTGCTAAAGTTCTTTATTATTAAATAAATTTTGAAATCTGGGGGCATTAGTCAAGTATCACTGGTTAAAAAAATGACTCCCACTCAAACAGGCACAAACCATTCCACAGGCATTCACAAACAATGTATCCAAATGTACTTAAAGCAGAAATGTGTTTCTGTAGTACAGCTGTTATTAAGATACATCAGGAAAAAGAATGGTCAACCTTTGACTAATGTTTAGGCATTAAGAACTGTAATTTATTAACATTTGAAACACAGTTGTGCAAATGGAGTGGCATGTTTCATTGAATTGGTTGCTTCTATAAACATTTTGAGGATTGTCCTTCTAGACTCATTTGTGCAGTGTACAGAGTTTAAATGACATGCATAGTGGACTATTGAGTCCTGCCTTCCCGGGCTTGGTTGACAATTGTCAATCCTTAAGGATTTAAGGGTTTTTTAAAGTATTTATATATATATTGAGTTATTGATATTGACAATTAACAATACCAGCAATGATAATGTTTGGCATTAAAAAAATTATAGAAATTTGCTTTTTACCACACTTAACTGACAACAAAAGATTCATACAAGATCTTATGAGACCTTTAAACTACATTATTTTGAGGTAGGCATTTTATTTGATAAGACACTCTGACAGTCTTGCAGAAGAAGAAACTGTAGTTTGCTTGTGGATAATATAGTCTACTTAGCAGCATGAACCTCCCACCAGCCGAGGCTCTGCATATGGACAGCAATTAAATCCCTCTCTGAGGCAATAAAGAGACACCAGTGAGTTTTTGCAGCCAGTCTAAGTCTCTAATTATCTGTGAAGGATTTCCTTCCAGTGCCGACATTAAATGCCTGGTGACTGAAGGAAGAATTAAATATGACCTTGGTGTGGGACTCGCTTCAAGTACTGGAGAAACAAACTTTCTCTTTATTATTATTACATCTATTTTACAGAATGTTATTGCAGATTAGCATAACCTTGACAGAGTAAACATTGTGCAGGCTTTCTGCTTAGCCTTCAAATAACCAATGCGACTTTGTCCACATTACAATTCTACACTACATCTCTCTTTAGCACAGGTGCAGATTGATTTTATTCAATTCCATAAACATGTTTTGTTTGCTATTTCAGTTGATATTTTAGTTGATCATTCATTTATATCTGGTCTAAAATAAGCATGTTAAACCGCAATCTGAGCTAGATTTAAATTCAGAGTTTTTATACTGTAGATCTGCAAGATTTTAGGTTTAATAAATTCAATAAAGTTTTATAATATTAGTAGAAGTTGTGTAGTGTAATACAAATGTATTTTTTTAAAATAATTCTTTCAGAACATGAATAGCAGAGTGAATTCACTTGTTAATGATGGGTATGATGTACTGTAGCCTTAGAGAGTGTATTGAAGCTGAAGACTAATTCACTTGACAGATGTTACAGCTCTAGCTTTCCTAGGAGGCTTCTGGAGTATAGAATCAATGTGACTCTTAAAGGCCTGTATTAAAGGAGGGTGTAAAGTAACGGTATGACACATCTTGTAGCGGCTAATTAAAATCTACTCCACAAGCGGGACCCTGCCCTGCCACGTTTTGTTAAGATTTGGAGTTTATTGACTCCATTAGTTCTTTAATGCTGACTTTTAAATAACCCACTGCTTAGGACATGGAAAAAAAAGCTATGTTCATATACTGTGTATACATATTTTATTTACAGTATATTTTGAATTCTACTTGTTCTCCTCTTTCATGCACATTCTTTATTTAAATATCAACAATAAAAAGCTGAGAATGATTCATGTGTGGTTTTACAGTGTGTAAAACAAAAGAAATAGGTCTAATTCTAGCTGCCCTGTGGGCTAATCTATTCTGCAAAACAAAATCTGCAATGTGAAAGAGTGATGGTATACTGTATACAGTATATAGAGTCTTGAGTTTGTGTGCATTTATCCCTATTATTCAAAATTTTGAATTATGAAATGCTGAAAGTTAAAATTATTGTGATGTTATGTAATACTTTATTTTAGTTGACATGCAGTGAAGCGTTTGTGGTTTTACAGTAGTCATGGACAAGTGCGACTGTCTTGTAAAATCTGTTTTTATGTAAGCATAATACCATCACATTCCAGGTTGTAGGCATTAGTTTCAGAGATTTGCGGTAATAATACCCCTGTAATTAAATATATGCACACAAAGGTTAAAACTCTGTTTCACACAAAATGACAAAACACACTTTGGTCCAGCACTCAGATTATTAGGCCAAAACCTTTTGAAAATAAAATTAGATTACCGGACATCCATCTGAAGGGTAAGAGAGGAATCTCTTTTTAATTGGAATCGCTCAATTGGCTTAGTCACCTTTACTAACTTTTGAAGGATACACAGATACACATATTGAGGGTTGCATATAATTTAATATTTTTAAATTGCTGTCATTGAAATAAGTTCATATCATATAAATCTCATAGAGGTAGCCTAGAAATTAAAAGAAGTTGCCTGTAAAGACATCTGAGTAAAAATGTTATTTCATGAACAGCAGAATGTTTTCAAATGAGAGTAGGGCATTTGCCCCCACCTTGCCTGTTTGGTAGTTGATAGCTTCTTGATCCAAGGATCTCATTAATTTTCACAAAGGAAGTTGGTTTCAGCAATGTGGCCGAGTGGCTTGTTTCATCCAAAGGCCTTTGGGCAGTAAAGTACCTCCTGTTTTTTAATTTTAGATGCATTTTCCAGGTAGTTTGCTCTTGGGCCCTCTGGTTCTGTTTTGCTGTTGTTTCTGAAGAGGTACAGTACACTGTAGGAGGAGGAACTGTAGCCAGGGAGACAATGAGCAGAGACTGTTTCCTGAGAATCCGGTGGGTTGTGTGTCCACCACATTTCAGGTTCTGACTCCCCCATGTAAAAATGTTAAGCTTATTGAGCTTGAATTGTTTTGCACGCTATACATACTGTATGTACAAAGGTTTAGTAGTACAGCTGTCAGGAGGTGAAAAACAATCCGTTTTGCCATGGATTTACGTGTAACCTTGACAAGAATGGAAAGACATGATTTATTTTTGTTCATCTCATGGATGCCTTTGTATTTAATGTATTTTGGTTCCCAGAGATACAATAACTTGTAGTTAAATTTATTATTGATGTGATCTCTTGCGCTAAGGGAGGAAAAAAAAACTGGATTTTTAACCAGCTCCTGGCTGAAATTTCTTACCCTTGACACCTCGAGATTGATATATACTAATACACAAAAAAATCTACAACAACAGTGTAGATTTTACATCAATAGCTCATCAAGCACATACACAAATACACTTTAAATAGTGTGCAGATAGATTTCTTGATGGTTTGAGCTGCATTTTCCCATAGGATAATGCAATGCAGAGCTCAAGCAATGAATTTAATAGGAACTACAAAAGGTGCTCAGAGTATATGGGGAGAATTAAAACTGACAAAGAGGGTTCATTTTGTATGTATAACTGTTCAAAAAGACTGTATTGATTAACACAAGAAAAGTTCAATACAGTATATGACTAAACTCCGCTTTGAAGTCTTGCTTCTAGATTAAAGGTGGCCTGTCTGTAAGATGTGTTGCTCAGAGAATGAGATATTTTGTCACAGTCAACAGATAAGTTGACTGTGAGAACCGAAGAAGGCATCTCTGGCTGAAATCTTGCTTTTTTTTTTCTTCTCTTTTCAACATGGAATAAACCTTTACTTGTTCCTCTTCAACAGATACATACCAAAAAATCAGGAAACTGACTCTGAGGGACAAGTCACATTTCGGAAGGCAAGATCATGAGAATTTCCAGGAGAAGTAACCTATTATGTACATCATCAGAGTTGCTTTCCGTTTGCATGTAAATGATATGCATGAACTGAGGTTGTACATAGTTAACATGGTGACAGCTGAGACTCAAAATTGTCACCGTCGATAGGCCAGGGATCATCTTAGGTAGTAGCAGATAGAGCAGTGGAGTACTTTTTTCACTGATTATTGCCATTTTGTCCTTAGTATACATGATGAGAAACAGTGTACAGTATATCGGAGATGTTTTGGTGAGCAATAGATTGATCATTGCATTGTTCAAGCCAGTTGGTGGGGGACTGGAAGTTTGATGATTTAAGGAAGAAACTCCTTAAATACAAAAATGCATTTTTTATTGAGGGAATCCTTAATGCTCTGTGATACATAGATGAAGCCAACAGTTTTTTCCTTTCCTGCAAACACCCCACAGTAATCTGTTACGATCCCTGCCTCTCGGCAACGAAAGAGGCAGAAGAAGGCGTAGCCTTAGTTCATCAGTCCACTTATCACTGTACGCTTTCACCACCACACCTCCGTCTCATCTGGTATTTAAGCATTAGTCTTTCCCTACCTCCTCGCTCAGTATTGGGTTTCCCTTTCGAGCTACTTAGTTGTGCTGCGCCTTCTACAGATGCAGCCATTCAAAATGGGTGAGGTATTTCGCGGCATACCGCGACACGCCCACCGGGGTATCACGCGGTTCACGTGTGTCACGTGACTAACTATCCGGCGTCGCCTTGTAAAACCGCCAGGGGGAGCTTAACCTCTCATGTACAGCATTTGAGCCTTTAATTTTGAACTGTGTATTACAGCATGTTAATCATCAGTCATTAAAATGTTGGTATATTTTATGAAAGCAAGATTGCTCAGTTGGACAAAAGTACACAACCTACCTTTATCAGAAATATTTATGCATCAAAGCCTTTACTGAAGATATTACTAATAGTATTAATAATGGATGACTTTGGACAAGCTGTATACTCAAAGTATAATTTCTTTAGCACATTTGTACAAGCACTTGGAATCTGTCCAAGCCATACTTTGTCAGGCATTTTGTTTTACTTCAACGGGCATAAAAACTTCCTTGCTTTTAACAGGGCGTTTCATAATTTCTAACTACGAAAATGATTTAAAATGCGACACCTATCATGAAAAGAAAAAAATACACACCAGTATTCCATTTCTCCCTAAACATTGTAAGCTTCGAAGTCTTTAACTAACGTGATACCGGAGTCAACAAGCATACTTTTAGAATTTGATTAAAAGGGAATATAATATGGAATCGCGTATCTCAAGAATTTAATAACGGTATGATTATATCCGTGTACTGCGGCAGGGCTGTGTAGCGCTGTTTCTCCTGCCTGTTTATGCGAGCTGTCTTGTAGCCTACTGGTCTAGGTGTGTGACTACCAACTGGCAGGTTGTGTGTTCGAATCCAGCTGGTGCTGGACCTTTCAGTTTTATTTATTTATTTTTTAATCGCGTAACATAAACATATTACCGTATGCAAACTGTACTGTATACAATATGTATATGTATATTTAATGTCTTAACTGTGCCCGTTTAAGTATTGAATATTCATATCTAATTTTACCACTGAAGGGAAATCTTAACATAAACATACAGTATATGGCTGGTCTCGGTACTTTAAAGAAAAAAATACACACCAGTATTCTATTTCTCCCTAAACATTGTAAGCTTCGAATGAAACCACTAAATAAAGACATAAATATAGAAATCTTAAGATTTGTTTTATTTAATGTTGGTAGCAGGATGAACTGTCAGAGTGTATATTTTGTCGCAAAGTTGCTACAAGATGTTAACAGTGAAAAATGTATTTAGAAATGAGTTATTTCAAGATGAAAAAGAAAACATACACGAAACATGGTTTCATTACGACCAGAATCGGTCTTGAGATATTTTTAACTTGATTTACAGTATTTGAGAGGTATGTCTTAACACCGATACTACAGTGCTTAAGTACTGCTCACGTATATGTTTCTAGGTTTATATTATGCATTTCATACGGTCAAATTACTTTTGAGCAACTAATAAGAAGCGCGAAACGATGCGTTTTAGTTTCGTTTTGTGCTGGAACCCGTGGATTGATTAGAGATATCAAGTACATACAAGTCATTTTTTAAATGTTGTAGTTCGTCTTGAAAAAATGTTACGAGTACATCATATATCAACAATAACACAGGTTCTGTTTCCATATTGCGGATCAAATCCAGTGGCGCTGTGTGTTACTTTACTGAGTCCCATGTCACATGGTCTGTGATTGAAACCTGTAAAACCGGTTTAATTCGTCACAGCCAGCACTCTTCAGGTGTGAGGGTCTTCTGCTCAGAATGAAACGCTAAAATGTTTGTGTATATTCTAATGGTAGTGGGGGCAGGGTGTGTGGGAACAGGTTTGGTTGAAATTGCATTGGAGATGTATGTTCTTCACACCTGAAACATTTTCTCTGAAAGGATTTTCTTCGCAGTTTAACCGATCTTGTTACAGCATGTTACAGTTCACTATTATTAACCATATTAATTTTAAGTGCTTAATGTAAAATCTTGTAAAAATATATTTTCATTGTTCAAATATACATTAATATACATTAAGTCTGACTATCATATAATAAGTTAAATACAAAACTAAAGAAAAAATAGGGTTAAATATAATTCAAAATATTTTGCTAACGATGTTAACTGTTTATGAATAATAAAATGTATTAACTAAGGAGTAGGATGGCACAGTTGTTAGTATGTTTTTTGTTTTGTTTCTTTTTCATAAATACAACAGTAGTACCTGATGTCTCAGTGGCTTTCAAAATTAAATTATGCATGCAAACCTGTGAACTAGAAAGATAACTAAGATTTTAATACTAATTAAATGACCGCGGGCACTTTCCACCCCCTCTACATTCTCAGAGTAGAACAGACTAACCTTCTAATGAAAGACGGTCCACCCCCCACGGACAGGAAAAGTGCCCACAGGCACTTAAACTTAATATGGTCAGTAACAGTAAACAGTAACATGGTCAGAAGGAGCACGTACAAACGTTTTCGAAATAACCACATGTAAGACTCTGATGCTTAAAATGTTTAGGGAGAAAGTGGAATACTGGTGTGTATTTTTTCTTTAAACTACCAATACCAGCCATATACAGTCTGTAACGTAGGGATTTCTATATGTCTTTATTTAGTGGTTACATTAGTGACAAAGGCTAAACTTTTAGCTTCAGTAACGTGTACATATCTCCCCTTTTTATAAAACGACTTGGTTGAAAACTGTTCCAGAGCCACTGTTGTTTCATCAGTGAAAAGTACATCATGAAATGCCTCTCCCTGTTCAATCCACTGGAAAAAAGAAAAGGAGCATAAAGCTTCTGATGGTCATAAACGATATTCATTTAGGAGCAGCATCAGAGGTATGTTTTTAACTGCACTGCATTGGAGAGAATACCATAGTGTGTTTTTTTTTTTACTCCCTGGCGGAAACTGGCTTCCAGAAGAATCAGTATGGCTCAGAGATTAAATAAAACTTCACAGACATTAACGAAGAGCATAACGCGTGTACTGTATACACTGCAAGTACAACCCCCCTCTCTGCAGGAGTGCTGGCTGTGACGAATTGAACCGGTTTCACGGGTATTTTCAAAGTAGGAGGCGAGATTTCCAGCGAAAGACACCCCCCCCCCCCTCAAAAACCCAGTAAATACAGTACTTACTAGTTAAAGGCTAGGCTCCCGACTACGGCGAAAGGAACCCTTCTTTCATTAGAAGACAATGAACATATTTTAGCCCTGAATGAATTAATAGCAAACATGGTTTACATAAAAGACATTTTTCCAAGAAAGTTTAGCCTTTGTCACTAATGAAACCACTAAATAAAGACATAAATAAAATGGATGTTGGTTTTGCATAAGGGGCGGGGCTATGGAAATTAGGTCTGTTTGGGAATGTGTAGTTACATGTTCTGGCTGTTTGTGAATTATCGTTGTTGAGTATGGAGTGTTGAGGTATTGATTTTGTGTAATGCTTTATGTTGAAAATTAAGGTGGATTTTGTTTATGATAAACAGGATAAACTGGGATGGGAGGAAGGTTAGGTTTTGCATAAGGGGCGGGATTATGATAATTGGAGGACTTTGCGAGAGTAAAATGGTTTGATTATTTGATTTTGTATTGTGGTTGTTATCTATGTTTTTGGTTGGTATTATGTTTATATGGTTGTTTTTGTTGGTTGGTTGTTATTATGGTTATTAATAATACGATCTATAGTTGAAATCTGAGCCTAAATAAAAAGAAAAAGCAAGTGATTAGGTTTATGAGCAATCTAATTACTTATTCGTTTAAAAAGCTATATAAAATAAAGTTTATTATTAATTTGCTGGACAGAGCGGTGAACATTATTATGCATAAGACAAAGATAACGATCCTGATCAGTTTAGAAATCTGTGTACGCTGTAAGGTTTTTACTTCTTAAACTTTTAAAATACACGTTTTGAATAGAAAGAAATCCTCTTCCTGGTACAGTATGTATAGCAAACCAGCACGTCTTTTTTCTCCAATCAGAGGGGTGTCAGATGGTGTCAGCCAATCACCATTCTGCGTTGGGTAGCAACGGGTGACTGTTCTCAGGCGGAAGATGTAAACAGCTTAATGTTCGTGTTAAATAATTTTTTTAAATTAAAATTCATTCTATACAGCAATCGCATATTTGGGTACCGTTTCATAAAACTTTCATGCTTAAAATGTTTAGGGAGAAATGGAAGACTGGTGTGTATTTTTTCTTTAAACTACCAAGACCAGCCATACACAGTACAGTTTACATACATACAGTAATGTTTATGTTCCTAAATTAATATCGTTTATGACCTTCAGATGCGTTATGCTCCTCTTCTTTTTATGCTCAGCTACTAAAATTTCCCTTTAGTGGTAAAATCCATATAAATATTCAAAACTAAGCGGATTAAAATGTGCACAGTAAAGACATTAAATGATTAAATCTTTGCACTACCAACCAATGCACAACGAGTGCCCCTGTCGGTCATTTTGGCCAGCCAATCACTTGCCCTGCGGTACCCTCCGGTGCCCCGCGGTGGCTTGTGGGTAGGTTACTATACTGCGGGTTTTTACCGCGCAGTTTGAATGGCTGCATCTGTACCTCCTCGTACTGTTCTGGTTCTGACTTTGGTTTTTCCCCTTTTACTTCATCTTTTGGATTACGGCTCGGCTTCGGTTGCTTACTCCTAGTTTGGTTCTCTGGCTTCCCCTGGACTCTCGGCTCTCTCCTTCGTCTACGGTTTTGGATTACTGTCTGGCTTTGGCTACTCTCTCCCTGTTTGGATCACTGGCTTCACCTGGACTCTTGGCTCTCTCCTTCGGCTACGGTATTTGGATCACGACTCGTCTCTGTCGGCTCCTGCAAGTGGGTTCACTACTTGGTTTCGGTTTCACTAGCCGAATCCGTAACAGAATACTGAGCCATTTAACATGAACCCAGCGGAGCAAGAGGAGATTCGCTCGGTTTTGGATCAGCACTGGAAAGCCTTACTCCAGTTACAGGCTTCCGTACAACAGATTTCTGAGCACCTGTCGGCAATGCCGCCTACTGGTATTAGTGTTAGTAACGCTGGAGCTGCCACTTCGGCTCCGCCCCCGCCAGCTTCTACACCTGCTCCTCGACCTCTTCCACTTACACCCCCTGACAGGTTTGACGGCAACCCTACGAAAATTCGGGGCTTCTTGGCACAGTGTGCGCTGGTTTTCAGGCTCCATCCGGTAACCTTTTTTTCTCCTCAAGACAAGATTGCCTTCGTAGTTTCTCTGTTAACTGGCCGTGCTCTGGAATGGGCTACAGCCTTACTAGATCGCGGGGCTCCTGAGGTACAGGACTATGATCTCTTTTTAGAGAAATTTAAGGGTTTTTTTTGTCGTTTCGCAGCTGGTCAAGACTCCGCCTACCGCCTCTCATCTATCCGCCAGGGCTGCAGGTCTGCACAGGATTATGCCATAGACTTTCAAATAGCAGCAGCAGATACTCTCTGGGATAATGAGGTCCTAATTTTTTTTTTCCTGCAAGGATTATGTGAAGAAATAAAGGATCACCTGGTAACTATGCCACAGTCGGGCAGAACCTTGGAGGAAGTAATTTCCCAGGTGTTGGAGTTAGAGTTTAGACTTCGTCAGAGGAATAGAGAAAGATCTCAGACACAGATACAAGAGGTTCTTCGGCCACCACCTACCAACACTCTAGACTCGGAAAAACCTATGGAAATTGCCCACGCCCGGTTGACTCCAGAAGAAAGAGAGAGACGCAGACGAGAGGGCCGCTGTATGTACTGTGGAAAATTAGGACACTTTAAAGCTGACTGCCCTGCCTTATGTTCGTCTTTGAGGCGCCTCCCAACTGCTCAAGATCCTGTGGTGAGTGAGTTGACTCAATCCTCTAAGTTTTTCTCAGGATTTTCTATTAGGTCTACATTGTTTTGGGGTAATAAACAGATCCCACTTCTTGCTTTTATCGACTCGGGGGCAGCTCGGAACTTCATCGACGCCTCCTTAGCACAAGCTTGGAAACTGCCCCTGACCCAGGTGACTCCTCCTCTTCGGGTACAATCTATTGATGGTTCCCCAGTGTCTCCAGGACTTATAAGATGGCAAACTGACTTAATAAGATTGCAAGTTGGCGCCACACATGTTGAAGATATCTGGTTTTATCTCCTCGAGACCCCATCACATCCCCTTGTACTAGGCTTTCCCTGGCTCCAACAGCATGACCCCACCATTTCATGGTCCTGTAGAGAAAGTTTAACTTGGGGACCCCAATGTATTGGTAGTTGCTGTCGTCTGCCTGTAAGAGTTGCACTCATGGAAACGCCCCCTTCTGGTGTTCCTACGATACCCCCCAATATTCTGATCTACAGGAAGCCTTTAATGAGCAAGAGGCCTTGGCTCTTCCACCCCACCGACCCTATGACTGTGCCATAGACCTTTTGCCAGGATCTATTCCTCCTAAGGGTCGTATATTTCCGCTCTCCAATACGGAATCAGAAGCCCTGAAAGTATATATACAAGATTCTCTAAAGGCTGGAATTATACGCCCATCTACTTCACCTGCTTGTGCCAGTTTCTTTTTTGTGGAAAAGAAGGATGGTGGGCTCCGTCCCTGTATTGATTATCATGGCCTCACTATTAAAAACCGGTACCCTTTGCCCCTAATTCCGGCAGCACTTGAGTCCGTGCATGGGGCCAAGATCTTCACTAAACTGGATCTACGGGGGGCTTACAATTTAATCCGTATTCGGGAAGGGGACGAGTGGAAGGCGGCGTTTATGACAACCCATGGGCATTATGAGTATTTGGTCATGCCTTTTGGTTTGGTAAATGCCCCGGCAGTGTTTCAAACCTTTATTAACGATATTTTTCATGATCTGATACAAAGGTTTGTCTTAGTATACCTTGATGACATTCTAATTTTCTTTAATACCTTCCAGGATCATGTTCTCCATGTCAGAGAAGTACTCTCCCGACTCATAAAGAATAAGCTTTATGTCAAACTGGAGAAGTGCACTTTTAATGCTTCTAGGATTCACTTTTTAGGTTACATCATCTCTCCAGAAGGGGTAGAAATGGACGCAAGTAAAGTCTCCGCAATTACTGATTGGCCCACACCCAAGAACCTTAAACACATACAACGGTTTCTTGGCTTTGCCAACTTCTATAGAAAGTTTATTCGAAACTTCAGCTCGGTGGTTGCTCCCATAACCTGTTTAACCCGCAAAGGACCCAGACAAGGTAAATGGACCCCTCAAGCAGAAGAGGCATTTCAGCACCTGAAACACCTTTTCACCACTGCCCCCATCCTGAAACACCCTGATCCTTCTTTGCCTTTCGTTGTTGAGGTGGACGCTTCTGGCCATGGTGTGGGCGCTGTTCTCTCTCAACGTCATGGAGAAAAACAGATTCTTCACCCCTGCGCCTTCTTTTCTAAGAAGTTATCTCCTGCACAGATGAACTATGATGTTGGTAACCGTGAGCTTTTGGCTATTAAGTTAGCATTGGAGGAATGGAGGCACTGGCTGGAGGGAGCTCATCATCCATTTTTGATATACACTGATCACAAAAACCTGGAGTATTTACAATCGGCCAAACGTCTATGTCCTCGCCAGGCCAGATGGTCCCTCTTTTTCAACAGATTTAATTTCCTTATCACCTACACTCCAGGCTCTAAAAACATCAAAGCTGACACACTCTCACGGATCCACGACCCCCCTGAGGCTGAACTGCTTCCGGAACCCATCATCCCTTCTGGTAGATTCCTGGCAGCTGTCAGATGGGACATAGAAGTCATAGTTAGACGCGCCTTGGCTGGACAAACTGTACCTCCTCAGTGCCCTCAGGACAAGTTATTTGTCTCAACCCCAGTCAGATCTTCTGTCTTGCAATGGGAACATGACTCCCGCTTCGCCGGACACCCTGGATTCCGACGTACCATGGAATTCATCTCTAGAGATTTCTGGTGGCCAACCATGGTTAAAGATGTCAAGGAGTATGTCCAAGCCTGCTCTATATGTTCCCGAATTAAGTCTTCTCGGATGAGGGCGGCAGGCCCTCTTCAACCCTTACCTATCCCCGACCGTCCTTGGACCCACCTCTCAGTTGATTTCATCACTGACCTTCCACCAAGCCAAGGATACACGACAGTCATGGTTGTAGTGGATCGTTTCTCTAAATCCGCCCATTTTATTCCCCTACCTTCCTTGCCCTCAGCTAGGGAACTAGCAGACCTGTTCGTACTGCATATCTTCCGTCTTCACGGCATCCCTAAAGACATTGTTTCTGATAGGGGCCCCCAGTTTATTTCATGATTTTGGAAGGCCTTCTGTAAATCACTGGGAGCCTCAGTTTCGCTTACTTCAGCTTACCACCCGCAGGCCAATGGTCAAACTGAGCGTATGAAGCAAGAACTGCTAACCTACGTACGGGCATATATCTCATCTACCCAAGATAACTGGGTATCATTGCTTCCATGGGCAGAATATGCTCATAATTCTTTGTATACTTCTTCGACCGGCATGTCACCATTCAAGTGTGCCTTAGGTTATCAGCCTCCTCTCTTCCCAGACTCCCCGCCGGACACAGAAGTTCCTTCTGTTCAAGAGTATATCACTAACCTGCAGGACTTCTGGAAGAAGGCTAAAGCCGCCCTTCTTCACACTGCAGCTCGACAGAAGACCGTGGCGGATCGGCACTGTCGAACTATACCCAGATTTCGACGTGGACAATTTGTCTGGTTGTCTACCCACAACCTTCCTCTAAAGCAACCTTCTGGCAAGCTTGCTCCCAGGTTCATCTGTCCTTTTCGTGTCCTCACCCAGGTTACCCCTGTAACTTATCGGCTGGCCTTGCCTCCTACCCTCAGGATTCACCCTACATTCCATGTTTCCCTCCTTAAGCCCTTTCGCCGATCCACTCTGTCTAAACCGCAACAAAAACCCCCACCACCTCGAGTAATTGATGGACTTCCTGCCTACACCGTAAATAAGATCTTAGATTCCCGATGGTCTCGTGGATCCCTGCAATACCTAATGGATTGGGAAGGCTACGCTCCAGAGGAGCGGTCGTGGGTAGCAGAAAGAGATATACTGGATTCAAACCTGATCCGGGATTTCCATCAGAGTTTCCCTAATCGTCCAGCTAGGGCGTCGGGAACCGCCCATAGAGAGGGGGGTAATGTTACGATCCCTGCCTCTCGGCAATGAAAGAGGCAGAAGAAGGTGTAGCCTTAGTTCATCAGTCCACCTATCACTGTACGCTTTCACCACCACACCTCCGTCTCATCTGGTATTTAAGCATTAGTCTTTCCCTACCTCCTCGCTCAGTATTGGTTTCCCTTTCGAGCTACTTAGTTGCGCTGCGCCTTCTACCTCCTCGTACTGTTCTGGTTCTGACTTTGGTTTTTCCCCTTTTACTTCATCTTTTGGATTACGGCTCGGCTTCGGTTGCTTACTCCTAGTTTGGTTCTCTGGCTTCCCCTGGACTCTCGGCTCTCTCCTTCGTCTACGGTTTTGGATTACGGTCTGGCTTTGGCTACTCTCTCCCTGTTTGGATCACTGGCTTCCCCTGGACTCTTGGCTTTCTCCTTCGGCTACGGTATTTGGATCACGACTCGTCTCTGTCGGCTCCCGCAAGTGGGTTCACTACTTGGTTTCGGTTTCACTGGCCGAATCCGGAACAAATCTGTCCAGAGGCTGATCAAGTCAATGCATCTTTGCTGCCAGGATCTTCCATAACCCTTCCATAAAGTTAATACCACAATGTATTGTACCTACAGTAAATAGTACATTACAAATGTTATATTTGTAAGGCTTTAATTTTAGCAGTGTTCTTTTTTATTTTAGAATGTGTCATGGTGGTGTAATCTGTGGTTTTGTTCAGCCCGCTGCCTTGCAACCTTTGTGCAAGGAAGTGCTTTCTGATTTCAATCATTCTGATTCCATTTGGGTCACTGGATCCTAGTTTCACTGTGGGTCCTAAAGTCCTAAAGTCCTCTTGGATGACTTTGTGAATACCTTCAGGATTTAAATACTTTTAGAAAGTTCCCTCAAAGTCCTCTGTTTAAGACTGAAGAGAGACAATTATTTTAACCTGTAATACATTTTTCTAAGGGCAGAAATTACCCATGTTGACTTAAAGCTATTCTGCATTAGGAATCAAAACTAAACGCAATACATTACATAATTATCATTGCATTGTACGATTTAAACAAAACATGCTGTCTTGAATTCCGCACATTCTCTAAATATGGTACATCTGATTGTTTTTGTATAAATAGGAGTGGTTTACTTCCCCCCCTAATACTCTAGAAATAATAATAATAATAATAATAATAATAATAATAATAAACTTTATTTTATATAGCGCCTTTAAAGGTGGCTTCTCAAAGCGCTTTACAGGATGACAATAACAATAAATAAGAAGACTACAACAATAAATAAGAAAAATTTCACAAGACAGGACACAATTATAATTACAGCAATACAACAATAACAATAGAGGAGACCGTGGAAGATGGTATTAAGAAGAGCAGAGGGGTGAAGAATGGAACCAGTTAAGTAGAGGCTTTTCTGAAAAGGAGGGTTTTGAGTCTGGATTTGAAGGAGTTTAGAGAAGGTGACTCTCTAATATCCTTGGGCAAGGAGTTCCAGAGCTTGGGGGCATAGCAGGAGAAGGCCCTGTCGCCCATACAATGTAGACGGGCTTGGGGGACAGTAAGGAGGGCAGAATTTGAAGAGCGGAGGTTGCGAGGTGGGGAGTAGGGCGATAAAAGTTCAGACAGGTATTGAGGTGCCAAGCCATGTAAAGCCTTGTAGGTGAGCATGAGGATTTTAAAGTCTACGCGGAATTTGACCGGAAGCCAGTGCAAGGACTCCAGGATAGGAGTAATGTGAACACTTGCACTAGATCTGGTCAGGATTCTGGCTGCTGAATTTTGGACATACTGCAGCTTGTTCAGAGTAGATTTAGATACCCCAGGGAGCAGAGCATTGCAGTAGTCAATTCGAGAGAATACAAATATGTTGATCAGCTTTTCAGCCACAGTTAATGATAGCATAGGGCGTAGTCTTGCGATATTTCTAAGGTGAAAAAAAGATGTTTTGACAGTATGCTGTACATGTGGGTCGAATGTTAAGCCAGAATCGAATATAACCCCAAGGTTTTTCAATTTTGATTGGAGCTCAAGTACAGAGCCATCTACAGACAGGGTTACAGGACTGGCTTTGCGAAGTTGATGGGGGGTACCAATAAGCATGACTTCAGTCTTGTCACAGTTAAGATGAAGGAAGTTTTGAGTCATCCAAATTTTTATGTCAGAGATGCAATTAGATAGAATAGAGACAGCCACATCAGTGTCGGGTTTGGTATGGATGTATATTTGAGTATCGTCAGCGTAAAAATGAAAGCTGAGGCCATGTGATCTTAAAAGCTGACCAAGTGGGAACATGTAAATGCTGAAGAGCAAGGGGCCCAGTATGCACAAATAAAACTGTGCATAGGCAGCTTGGCTAAATGTAATTGTATAATTTGGCAATTTACAGTATGATCAGCAATATTATAGTTACTTTTTATTATATTATTAAGATGCAGCTTATTGGACATTTCCAATCAAGGTCAGGGATTCAGCAACTCTGAGAATCAAAGTGAAACATGAACTTTCCTTGAGGTACTGTGGTAATATAGATAAAACATGATCATAAATAAATACTACTGATCACAGATATCACCGTCTACTGTGTTTTCAAAGTACCTCATCAAACCTCATCACCATAGCTGGCAAGTGTCTGATGAACTGATACAATAAATGTGTGATGTGTGAAATATCTTTGCTACATGTACTTTATATAAAAGAAAAATAATAATAATTCCTAATTATCTTGACTGTTTTTTACCTATGAGTATATGAAGATAGTCCTCTGTGATTTTTTTCCCCCTCCATTTAATATACTTTGCCTCGATATACTCATTTAATATAACACTTTTCTGCATAAAGTCACACTTCATGGTTGGTGCTTAGGAATTTAAGGTTTTCATCCACAGGTTCTGGTGGCAAACCTGGTTTGCATAGTTTCTCCAAATTTGCAAAGACGCCTTTGGGAATGGGGTTTACAGGAAGCCCTTACAGGAAGTTTCACTCAGAATGAAAGGCAGTTTAAAAAGGTTATTTGAATTTCATATGCATTTACACTTTCATTTTTCTTTCTCTCCTTAGCTGTGACCTTTTAGTGGTAATGATAACATTACTTTCTCTCTTGTTATTAACTTACTGTACAATCATAAGCATTGCTCAATTGGAGAGAATGTATTGTAAAATGTTTCCGGGACTTACACTTTATTCTGCCAGCATTGTAGAGCTATGCTATTTGAAATACATGCTTTGGCAGCAGTAGAACTATTTGTATTGATAGAACACCAGTGCGGTCGGGTACTCTGTCAGTAAAACAGCAGTTAGGAATTGTCCAAAGCAGTGATGTGTAAAAGAATTGCCACTTGACCAAGTTGCTGAAGTAGAAAACTGTATTTTTTGTCTTTCCTCTCTTTATAACAAATATAGGAGAAAAAGAGCTCTATATTGTTTGTATTTTAGATTTAGATTAGGGCTCCCCCTTTTAAAACTTCCAGCTGCACACTGGAACAATTAAAACAGTAAATTCTAGAACTAGAAGAAAGCAGTAGAGTTGCAGTAGTACGCTATGGTAAATTATAATAGGACATGTATCTGTGAGGAATTAAGCATTGCGAAAATTTCAATTCAATCTAGTATCCCTTTAATTGCACTCACATAGACACTGTAGGAGGTCCAAAACCAAACATTATATTCTACTGGTGCAATCAACCACAGATTTTAAATGTTGGTCTTTGTTCCAAATGTCTTATTAATTATTAAGTACAGCAATTAAGCCTTGGTCCAAAAGGTCTCAGTCATTTAATTATGTCTAACATGTAGGGCAATGGCCCTCCTGGATTGAAACTGCCTCTCATTTCTCTAGTGCACTGCGTTTTATCCAGGCAGCCTTCACAGTTTTTAAAGGCACAATGTAATAATAATAATTAATAATAATAATTATTAATAATTATTAATAATAACAATGTATAATGTAGAACATGATTTTACGAGGAGCAAACACAGCTTCCAGGATACAGACATTAAACCAAGAATGAGGTGAAACATTTCAGCCATCATTCATATGAAAGATGGGCATACTGTACAAATTTCTTGTCTGTGCCTTTTCACACAGCCCAGATCATAATACTATGTAAAGAAATCAAGTAATACCAGTGGGAACTGTAAATGGTGGACAAACTATGATTTTCCTTTTTAAGCACTCTTTGATAATTGTACTTCGGTTGTGTAAAAAAAAAAGGAAAAACAACATGGATTGTTACATTTGAACTTTTTGCTTTTAACTACCATTTTACTATGCTTTATGGTCACGGTCTTAGCAGTACTCAAGTTATTTCGTTTTGAACCCTCAGAGCCTACTAACAGAACAGCTTTAATAATGAACCTTTGATGAAATATTAGATTCAGTTCCTAATTGTAAGATACTAGGAAAGAGTCTGAAGAGCTTTGCTCGCTTTCTTCCAGTTAAGACTTTCTGGAGACATAAGGTTATCAGTTTTCATTAGTTCAATTGCTTTTTCAAATTGCAAAACCGTCTCCTAGCTTAAATGAAACTATCCACTTGAGAATGCTTTAAAATCTGTAGTACTTTGCTTTTTTCAGTGTCTTTAACTTTGTATTGGGCTGTGACTTGAATTATAGAAATAATTATAAGGAAGTCAAATTATTCTTGCTGTTAAACTCTAATAGATCAAGGATTAAAGTACTCTGGGGTGTTCTCCACTGGACAACTGATATCTCCGCTCAAACAGCCATGAAAATGTAATGCAGAGGCTTTGATTAAATTCTTAGCCCAACATATTTGCTCTACTATTCTTATTGTAACAAAAGTAGCTCCTGAGGTGTCAAACACATCACCTGTATCTTTGAAAACATGCTGATCTTTTATAAAAGAATATCAAACTAATGTTACAATTCTGCCTCCTATGCTCTAGGATCTTGGAAGTAAAATATTAGCCTGCACTAGCTGAGATGCTTTTTCAGTTGGAAACGGTCAGAAATTATCCATTTTCAAATGTTCTGGTTACTGCTGCTTTAACCACTTGCTAAAGCCCATATTGGGTCAGTCTGGGGGTTCCGTGTCACCACTGGCTAAAGTCTTTCAGGTGTGTCTTTTCATCCAGCAAGCAAAACTATCCTCACAAAAGTTTCTTTCTAATTTGTTAATGGTTAGACTTCTTACATTGGATAAGCTTCCAGCTTATAAGATCAATAATTAAATCTGGTTAAATCTGTTCCAACTCTAATTTATATTCCACTCAGACATATTTAGTTTCTAGTTTTATTTTAGCAGCAAAACCAACCACTTGTTATTTAAGTCTTCCTTACTAAAGAAAAACAAAAGGCTGTGCTTGTCGCACCCTTTTATACCTTGAGAAGCAAACTAATCTCTCACAGCTGAGCCTCATCACACAGGAATCCAACTAATC
This sequence comes from Lepisosteus platostomus, assembly GCF_059453375.1. Lineage (NCBI taxonomy): Eukaryota > Metazoa > Chordata > Actinopteri > Semionotiformes > Lepisosteidae > Lepisosteus > Lepisosteus platostomus. The sequence goes on from NC_142623.1 coordinate 29,038,927, forward strand.
AGCGTTCCCTTTTGCTACCGTTCCTGAAAATGACAGACTTTAGCAAGCAGACTTCTCAAAACTTATGGTCCAAAATATATTCTCTACATAACCCCACTCTACATGCTTCATTAGCAACAGAAAAGTGGAATATAAACATTAATATTTGAGGTTGACAACTAGAAAACTCCTTTTTGCCCAGTAGCTGATGAGAATCCAATGGTTTAGAACCCCATAATAGCTGGTCAAGATGAGAGCATATCTTGGCATTTGGGCATCTGTACCTGAAATTACATTTGGATTCAGGGGGACAACAAAAACTGTGAATGCTGCAAAGAATGACTGTGCATGTGGTAACCTTTGGAAATTTCAGTCAACCTAAAATTTCTTGAAATTATATATAGTTACATGTGCCTTATGTGATGGCACTGGAGTCTTGCAGGTGTGTGTTTTTTATAGATGTTTTTTTTAAATGTGTTGTGCTGGCAGATCCGTGTTAAAGAGTAAGTTGTCAGATGCCTTCATTATCCGACTGGCACACAAGTGTGGAAAATGCTTGCAAGCAGTTTCAATAAGGCCTGGAGGGTTAAGGAGACTGAATTGCTGTCATGATCTGAAAGAGACCCTCATTAGTGGGTCTGAGCTATGACTGTATGACAGAGTAGGGAAAAAAAGTATAATAACCCCCCTAGTTATTGGTAGAGAAAAATGTACTGTATATAGGAAAGGCTAGCCTCTAACATACAGTAGATGATTGAGACTCATTATGAATCTCAAAGTAAATAGAAAAAATGTCTCATTATAGCTTCTGAACAGGTTGTCACAATGCATTCAAAAGAAAAATAGGACATGAAATTATCCGATTTTTTAAATATACATAGAATATTTATGTTCACCTTCGAAAACTGACTAAGAAAACAATAATCTTTTCATGCAGACATTCTTCATGAGCTGCACATCAGGGACCATTAATTTATATTCTGGAGAGCAAATCTCTAGTGGGATTTGTATGAGTGAGCATGTGAGCTATTCACTGCAGCACAACTTGCTGAAGGTTAAAAAGAGAAAAAAGGAATGGATTAGCAGGCCTGAATCTAAAAAATGTTAGGACTTCTGAAACACTGCATTGTTTCTACATATGCAGTACAAAAATATATACTATATATGTACATAAGATGCAAAATATTAGAAAACCATCCCTCAGTAAATAGAATAATTTATGCTGTGCTTATCTGCAGGCAGTCCAAATGTGATATCACTGTAAATATGATGTGTCATGATTGAGTCAAGAGATCTCTAGCCTGATAAATATGGGGGATGCTGCAAATTGGGTCAGAATGATAATTGGGGGAGATAGAAAACGCTGGTGATCTCAGTGACATTGAAAGAGGTGTCATTATCGGCTCTTGACCAGCAAGGGCATCATTAGCAAAGACAGGGGAGCTGTCAGGAAAGGAGAGGAGCACCGTCTCTCAGGCGTACTGTACACAGCATGACTTTCAACACAGAAGACATCAGCACATATGAAACTGTGAGAGGATAAAGGACTATTGCAGGGCAGATACAAATGAAAGTTGGCTGTATGTACTGTATGAAGCAACATCAAACCACAAACCACATCAATATCATCAGTCGTGGTCCTGGTTTGTTTATCTCAACATGAACCTTTTACAGGAGATACCAGGCCACTCAGTATGCCACTGTGGTTTCACAAGGGTTATTAGAGTCAAACCTTAACAAAGTCCGACTCTCAGTAGGTTTCTTTTACTTTTTGTAGGTACAGTGCCAGAGAATCTTTTTCCTCATGCTCTCAGAGTCCTTTAAGTGTCATTTGGCAAACTCCAGGCAGTCTGTCATATGCTTTTTGCTCAGGAGTGGCTTCCGTTTCGCCACTCTACCATAGAGACCTGATTGATGGAGTGCTGCAGAGATGGTTCTAACTTTAGGCAGGTTCTCCCATCTTTACGCAGGAACTCTAAAGCTGCCTGAATACTAATTTGGCCACACGGCCAGCTCTAGGAAGAGTCTTTGTGGTTCCAAACGTCTTCCATTTGACAATGATGGAGGTCACTGTGCTCTTAGGAATCTTCAATGCATTGCCAATTTTTTTATACCCTTTTCCAGGTGTCATGAACAGTTCTTTCCTGGGCCCTATGCGGATGACACGATCCGGAAGGTGAAGAAACAATAGGGAAAAATATCATGCAAGAGAGGGTCAGGAGACAGGGGGGCGTTTCCAAGGTGAGCAGGTGTCCAGGGGAAGTGAGTCCGGGGCAAACAATCCAAGCATAAATCCAAAAGGGAAATCCAAAATGGGAGGCAGAGTCCAAGACCAGGGGATCCATCCGAAGTAATTAAAAACCAGAACCGGGTCGGGACCAGTGGGGCAGGGAATCAGGAACAGGAAACTAAAACCATAATGGAGCCAGACGTGGCAGGAGCCCGGGCTCTCACGAAACAGGATTCAATGAGAAGCCTCGGGTAAACGCCTGCGTCTGGCTTTAAAGGTGGAACTAAAGAGAGGCTGGAATAAGGAACAGGTGTGGGGAATGGGACAGAACGAGGAAGGGCTGGAGCGCCCTTAAGAGGAGGAGTAACGATCGTGACACCAGGGTCCAGATCTTGGCACTGATACAATCCTATCTCGGAGTTCCTTGGACTTCATGGCTTGGTTTTTACTCTGCTATGCACTGTGAACTGTGAAACCTTATAAGGATAGGTGTGTGCTTTCTAAATCATGTCCAATCAAGCGAATTTGCCACAGGTGGACTAGAATCAAGTTCTAGAGACATCTCAAAGATGATCAAAAGAAAAGAGATGCATCTGAGCTCAATTTGGAGAGTCATAGTAAAGGGTGTGAATACTTATGTAAATGAGATATTTCCGTTTTTTATTTTTAATAAATTTGCAACATTTCCTAAAAATGTGTTTTCACTTTGTCATTATGGGGGATTGTGTGTTGATTGATGGCAGGAAAGAATCACTTCAATCCATTTTGAAATAAGTCTACAACACAATGAAGTGTGGAAAAAGTGGATACTCTGAATACTTTCTGAAGGCACTGTAGCTCTTTATAATAATGGTACCTGTATAACACTTTCAAATCATGGATCATTTTCTGGTATCCAGTCTATTCTTTTGTTCAGCCTCTAGTAGAAAGCATCTGTGTTTTTCAAACTGTCTCATGAGCAGAGAAAAAAAAGTCCTGTTCCCAGAGTGATCCCAACATAACATTGTTTCTTTAATGGAATTTGTACACTGCACAGAATGACCCCTACTTTACTACTATTACTTTGAACACCAATATATGTCAGCAGAGGGCACAGTGTGCATTAAAGTTTCTGTTGCATTTATGCAATTCAGGAGATAATTCATGCGACTCCTCCGGTACATTGTATAGTATGTGACAAAATTGTTAATGGATGACTTAAAGATAAACATGTCAGGCCTGCATGAATTTGGCATGTTGCACTGTCTGTGAAATCTGTCACTCTCACTGACTTTTTCAACAGGCAGAACTGGACATCGTGCAGTGCCTGTGTGGTGTGGGGATGCGTGATACAAGCATTTGTTTTCACATTGGACATGGTGAGAGCAGTGTGGCCTGTTTAGAAGGGGCAAAAAATATTTTTTTTATTATGAAAACCTCTTGTTGCAGAGTTGAGCAGGGTAGCTGTAGTTTGCTTCTTATGGATAAATCCATGGTTACTATCTATAAAATTAGGGACTTAACCATGAATTAATGTTTTGTTAAAATGTTCTTGAAAATGTTTGCGATGATGTTTTGTAACATGAGGTCAATATTATAATTGTACAATGAACCAAACAGAGCTGTTGAGAAGCATTTTGAAAAAAAATCAAACATTAATAATAGTAATAATAATAATAATAATAATAATAATAATAATAATAATAATAATAATAATAACTACATTATATGTGGCATCAACACAGGACGACAGGACATGACAAAATAGAACATCATCTTAATTGACTCTTATACAAAACAAGTCTGTGGCAGCTCAATTATAATTTCATTTTTTTATCTTTTGAGCTCTTTGAACCTTTTCAATCAGGTTCAGACAGCGACATGGCATTGAAACACCCTTTGTTTAAGGTAGTTAATGATCTTCTGTTGGCTGCTGACTCCAGTTCCCTTAATATTATTCTCCTTCTTGACTTAAGTTCAGCTTGTGATATTGTTAATTACGGCACTCTGCTGTATCACATGGAAAATTATCAACTGTGGGGACCTTTAAAACTTCCATTTCTAATGAACCAATGCCTCCTATTTTGAAATCATGTACAAATCCATAGATCTAGGCTGTTTCAAATCTGATGTCATTGTTTTTGGAGAGGTGTTCCACTGGGGTCTTTGCTGATACCTTTATTATGTAGTATTTGCTTTTTAGATTATTTGCCGTTATTATTTTCAATTTCACTGTCTCAGTATCTTAATGACACTTAGATTTATTTACAGACCTAATCAGATGCCACTGCTGCAGTGTTTGCGTTTTGTAGGTACTGTACATATCTGCTATTGAGAATTGAATACAGTAGAATTTAAGATTAACTATGACAACATAGACATTGTGCTTCCCAATTATGGTGAATTCAGTGTTGTTGCTGATGGTGCTGAAATCAAAACCTTGATGGAAATTAGGCAATGTTGCCATTTGAAGTGTGTGTTAGGAATGTCACAAAGGTGTTTCAATCCAATGTATTATATTGCTTGTTTAATGCTTATTTGATGCAACAAAATAGATACATACTGTACCTTTATTTCACTGTTAAGACTACTGCAATGCCCTTACACAACATGAACAACATGAACATGAATTTAAATGCATATCATTTAAATGTAAAAAGCATCCACTAATTTATAGGAACTTCAGGTTGACAACAGGTTTTGTATGGTTTTAATTTAAGAGCGATTTTTTTCTGTCTTATCACTTTCACCTGGAGCTCAAAATGCACATTGTAATCCTAGCTAGAAAATGTACCCACTACACAGCTTGACATAGGATGCATGCTCACCGTTTGAATACAGTTGAATACAGATACAGTTTTTGTATTAAACTATGAATGCTTATTAGTCCTATTAAATGTTAAAAAAACTTAAAGAAACAAGAAATATAGAAATATATACCTTATTGAACAGAAAATGTAGTTACAATATTTTTCTACCTTCTGCCAAAGAAGCTGTTATAGTGAAACTTACTGATTACAGTACCCTGTGACAGTACACAGAACTTGTTGTTCTTTAACTCTGCATATAATTAAAATTGTCAAACAGTAGTCAATGTAGTAGAGACTGTCCCTGTTATAAGTCACTCTGCTATACTTGATGTATTGAGGAACTCAACTTAACAATTCCCTGCACTTATGTCATTTTTTCAAGGCACCAAAAGACAGCTCACAGTTCATAGATTACTTTGTTTCGGAAATGAAAAAAAAGATATGGTGATGAGCGATAGACAGTGCTGTTGCATCTAACTTAGACTATGAATAGTTATGCCCCAAACATTAAAGTTGTATGTTTCAATAATGCACTAAATCTCTGATCCATTTTGGATTTAGTGTGGAAGAATATCTATTTGGGGATATACAGTATCTCAAGCTAACTACATTATTCCTTAAAGTTATAATAAAGTTGCATTATTTAGGAATGTAAGGTGAACTTTTAATAAGACACTGTTACTTTATTTGGTTAGTCACAAGTGAAACACACATTGAGTCTAATTTATGGTTCCTAACCTGCCTCTATTCCATTAATTCTTCAGGGCAAAGTTTATGCTCTTGCAGTTCCGAATGCTCTTATAGGAAGAAATTCCCATAAATATGTCTTTTCAGTTATGGATTTCTGGTCCCTATCCTCAATGTATATCGGGGACTCCCTGTACCCCATGATGTAGTAAACCAAGTGCGAAACCCTAGGTCTAAGGAGAAGAGGACAACATGCAGTAACTAGTGTGATATTTGGAAGCAGTGAACCAAATGAACTTTCTTTTTAAAGCCTGCTTTTATTAACTGTACTTCTCCTTCTAAATGAAATGTGTGATTCTTTCCAGTGCATTAAACAAGCATCTTGTCCGCAGCTGCCTCCCTGAAAATTAAAAGGAAAACAGTGACAGAAATGGGGCTGAACAGTCTGACAAAGAGCACTTTCTGTGGGGTTCACTACTCAAGATTTAAAGATTTTCTGAACGAAGCAAAATATTTACATTTGACAATTTGCTATGAGACATTATGACATATAGGCCACCTTTCACCAAGAGCGATTGGTCATAACTAAAATGTTTTAACTCCTATTAAAGGAGATTTGGAAGATTTAATACTAAACAAGAATTAAAGATTTAAAACTGATTTATAGTGCTTTATTGGAATAAAATAAATCTGTGTGCTGTTCTAGCACAGTGACAAGCAGCTTTATTACCTTTTAGAGTAAACTGTCAATCACTGCAGGGCTTGGACAAAACTTTTATGTTTTCCACCATCAACTGGGACTTCGCTCTGAGTCTAATAAATTAAAAACAACTGGCAGCATTGATTTACTCTGTAGTCTGTGGCGTGCAGCAGAAGGAAATTACTCTTTAGTTGAAGGTTTTTTAAGTAATGCTTAATTGCACTGGATACTTTGAGTACCAAAGTTACTCAACATTTTAGGGGGTTGCAAATGCAATGTATATGCTTTTATAAATGGAATAGATGATAAACTATTAATAGAGTGAAGTAAAGGTGATAATAACCTACCTTTATTGTAGATTAATTGCACATTAGCAATAAGTTAAATTAACTAAAAATAAATTAATTTCAAATGCTATTTCTGTGCATCTACATTTTGTTTATGTATTTTATTGTTTATGTCTTGAGTTTTGCTGTACTGTACTTGTGTTGCTAATTCATTCAATTAATAGACGTTCATATATTTAATAAAAGCGAACAATGGAATCCTATACTTTACCAAATCTATATACATTCTATTTTTAAAGCTACTAATATTTTAAATGCATTCATATTAACAAATAATGGTTTACTATAAATTTACTTATCCATTTTTAATATGACATGGTATATCAAATGTTTATTATTTCTTGCTGAGCAACTTCTGAGTTGTTCATAAATTTATTGTAGCAATACACAGTAAATTCAGCACTTTAGTCATTCCTCAATTAAGGTAAGGAAAATGCGTGGTTCAAATAGAGAGCTTTATTGGGGTAACTCACCTGGCTGAGGAGAATGACACCCCATCTGTGAGGATGGGACTGTCAGAAACTCCACCCCTGCTTTAATGAAGAATGAACCAGGGAGCTTCTGCAAAGGTGAAGATGTGGTGGAGGTGGTGGGTGAAAAAGAAATGTGAAAGCCAGAAAGCCTGTTACAGTAAACCCTCAGCCTAACAGACTAAATGAGGGGACTTAGTTATTTCTTAATGTCTGTTGAATCACCAAAGATGTTTTTCTAGCCCCAAAATTGCATGATATAAATATATTCTATTTCAATGCATTCTGGATTTTTAGCTCATATTTTATTGCTATCAATTGTAGCGGCAAGGCTTATTATAATACAGGAATTAAGTTGGCTGCTCCCTTGCCAGTCCCTCTCTCCTTCATCTCAGTGGTGCTGGATACACCATTCCATTTGGTTCACAATTAAGGTGTTTTTCTAGCTGATAGAGTGTCCTGATAAGAAATAACTCCTTAGATTCCAAGGGAGAGTCTCATCCCAAGTTGTTCACAACCCCAAGGTCAGAGTGCACAGTTACTCATCCTCCACCTCAATCAGCCAATCAGGAACTGGTAGGGCAGGGTAACCCCACGTGGGTTTCGGATGCCCACAAAACCTTCTACCAATGAACGACTGTGGTTCCTCCAGATAAAACAGGTTGCACAGGGCTCCTCCGGGCTCATCCTGGACATTCTCAGACTCGTCTTGGACAATCACGTAATGGCCAGTGTGTCCGAGTGCCAGGACTTTCCTTTGTTCTAAGAGTCGAGAACGGAGGTCGCCAGCGCGTAACCAAAGGATCCACCTGAGGTTAGCCCAGCAGCAAGCCTCGTAAACCCACCGCAAACGCTTACCTGATCAACAAGTGAACTATGGTCGGAACTGTGGACAGCTGAATATCAGTATTCAGAACTAGCGCGACATCAGGAACGAACCTGTCTTCTTCCTGTCTAAAGAGTGTGACCTGCTTGGACCCGCAGTCACTCTTCTCTTGTGCACAAACTCTGCTAGTTCAGCCAGCACTAACTAGCCGGTCTTCAGAGAGCCACTGCTAGCGCATCACCGCTGAAATCTCTCCCTCCTTCTCCCGCATCGCACGCCGAACCAGCACTGCAGGGCCAGAGAGCGCCGATTGGATACAGCAACAGCCTGCCACGGTTCCTTTGTGTCTGCAGGAGATCTGAATCCCCACAGATTGGATGAGTATTCAACACTCTGCATTACAGCTCGAGAATTCAATTGTTACCTCAACGCCACTTGATATCAATTTAATTCCTATGAGTGATGTACTTGCTTTTGAGTATCTAGTGTAGAAGTTGTAATCCAAGTTTGTTCACGTAATGGTATAAATGAATGATATACTGAATGTATGTCCCTCTTGGTTTGTAACTCTTCGTTATTGAATATATACCCTTTTGTATTCTGCTAACCCTCACTATAAGATCTGTTATGTTTATATGCACATTTTATTCATTAATAAATGTATTGTCGTGTATTAGTACCCGTGTGTGCGTTGCTGAGTATCCCTCTGGGTTGGTCTTCAAATAGCCATCAAAGAATCATTTTGTGAATTACTGCTACAATTAATAATTGTCCCAGTAAATGCACAAAACCCCTACATTTATTTGTGCCTCGTGAGAGGATGCCTACACAATAAAGTCACTGAAAAATTGTTCCAGTGGCTTTTTTTATAATAAATATACAAGCTCATGAATATCGTGTTATAAACATACTGCATAAAATCTACTAAACCTTACACAAACAACACCCATCATAAGCAACTAACTACACCTAACTTACAACCTTACAGAGTACCATTGATATTCTTGAATTTTAATCTGCTGTAGTATTTATTTTTACCTTGTTTTATCATTTGTGCATTTCCCTGTTATTGTGAAGAAGGTCCAGTATTACTGATTTTGCAGAGAAAATATCCCCCGACATCCGTTAAAACGAAGTCTGTTAAACCTAGGGTTTACCATATTTAAACATAGGGATTTGAAAGTGGGTGAGACTGGGGTTTGACCTTCTCCTGAATTTTTGTTTTAAACTCTATATACTGGAAAAAATCCAGTTTTCACCATTAAATAAAGAAAAGAAAGAAGCGCTAAAAGCAGTCTTAATTATGACTGTATGAGAACAAGAAAGTTTTGCTTCGACAATCATTTATCCTAGGTAGTAAAAGCAGAAACTCAAGCAGACTGAGAACAGAAAATAAATTGGAAGCAATGCTTGAACTGATCGTTTAAATGAACCATAGCATCTGCATTATTTCACTTAGCTTGTTTAATGCACTAAGCTAAGAAGCCTTCACTAATGCACCAGACTGTAATGCATTAGGCATGATGTACAGAAAATTAATAGAAAGATCTACAAAAGATATATATCTTGTAAGGAATATATTGTTTTGTTGTAGAATTTAAATTTTTTAACTTCAGAGGCAGAGCAGTTCAGCTCCTCACTGTGACTCTTACGTATGTACGGTACCTGTAACTATTTATTTTTTCTGTTTATGAGGGGAAATTAATTTGCTACTTGCTGTCATTTTTTCTTTCTCAATAAGAAAGAAAGTTTAACATTAATTTAGCATTCCTTTACATCCTTTGGTATTATAGATTTCACTGGAATGAAAATTGTTATGTATTACGTATATGTATTATGTATAAGGAAGGAGACAAAATATTGATTTTGAAAAACAAAACAAATATATAATATTTTATTATATATACAGTTTTACTTACTGTATGTCTGACAAATATGCATATAGTTGTAATTAAACAGTTTAAGAAAATGCTAATTAAATGTATAATCACAACATTTACATTACATTATGTTATTTATAATTACACATATAAATTGAGTGCACAAATGTTACCCCATAAATAAAACAGAAATAAGCTTTTCATTTGATCTTCTCACTTCATCAGTGTCCTATGATAACAACAAACTTGAATGGGCCAAGCTGTCATTCGAATGATTGAAAGCACATTAATTGACCACATTTCACTTGACAGTGTTCTGATCTTGCCTGTTTGTTTTAAATTCTACCATTCTACATAATACATTTCTAGTAAACAGAGTAATCTGTTTCTGTTTTTACTCCATGACAAGGGGTACACAGAGTCTTTTCTTTCAAGGATTGTATTGCTCTTGCCTTTTGCTTTCTTTCTTTATCTTCACTTTTTTCTTTAGAATTGCTCATCTGGAAAATAGCACCACAAAGCACTCAAACCTGCAATAACTGAGTTAAAACCCTGCCAGACCAGATTTATCTGACAGGAACAACATGATAAAAAAAGGCAGTAAAGCAACTTAGGAGAAGAAATTTATTACAGCCTGGCTGTGAATGCCAAAATCTTACTCAGCAATGCAAGAAACAAGAATCTCCTACTGCAAGGCCACCGACATTATTATTATTACTATATTCTTTGTATTTCACATGTATAAATTTGAATTGATATGTACATAAACACAATTCTTCATTGTTTTAATTATTTCTCTCTCAAGGAAATGATGTGTTATTAGTATAAGAAGTTGGCAAAAGTTAATTTCATAAATAACTTATGACTGGTTCCTGAAAAAAAAAGCCCTTGCATTGGATTTAGACATTGCTTTTCAGGTCAGTAGCTAATTAAGACTTGTGAAACTCCAGAAAACATTTAGATTGAGTTATACTGTTACTTTTCACATTGTGCATGCCCATTTTGCATTCTATGTTTTAGACAATAAAATAGTGAGAGTATGGATGGTTTGAATTTTCCTTTATTTTGAATGAGCTCGATTATTTCCTTGTTCCACTGTAAAAAGTAGACACGTTTTGGGGCAAGTGAAAAGAAAGAATGTCAAAGTATGGGCAACAGCCCAGGTATGGTTTTGAAAATATATTACAGTTCCTCTTATTTAGCTATATTCAAAACAATACCAATATATCAAGAGGGTGAATATTAGTAAATCTTACCCACTGACATATCATGCTTGTTTCCATCTTTCCAGCAGAATATTCTCAAAAACACCTTCACCTTCAACAGTATTGATACCAAACTTTTTTTCTTCTACTTTTCTAAGCCATCATCAAGAATGAGGTGTAACAACTTGCTAAGTGAATCAATTGCTCAAGGGTTATGCATTATTTAGATCAATACAATGTGTGTGTGGCTGCTGAGAGCTGGATTTCCCAAGCAGGCAGTACACACATTGATTCCCGATGTGATCCTTCTAACCTGCCCAAAATAATTCTGTTTTCCCTGGACTGTTTTCCTTGAAGTGTTTGTATTACTGAGAATAAAGACTAAAGACATTCTCTAGTCATACAATTTGAGTGATGAATCAACATCACTCATGTTTTACCTACAATACAGTAAGGTCTCCAAAAAATTGGACAGCATTTCCTTTCTAGAGAAATCAAATATTATAGAATATATAATGATGGAAATTATTTTTATCAGATTGAATGTACAGTATATGTTACATATATATGAAATTGCAAAAGCCAATGGATAACTCCAAAGTATTATTATTGGGAAGAAAAATGCATTAAAAATAATGACACATATTACAAACAAGTACAAACAATAGAAATATCAAGAAAATAATAATAATCTTATAAGAGCCTAGCCTTATATACTGTAATATTCCATGGTATATTTATCATAGATTCTCAAACTTTTCTCATGGGTTTATTGTGGTTTGGCCATGGATGATCTGTGGTTTAATATGCTTTCCCTATGCCTTACTGCACAGGAGAATGGAAATACCATGATCTATGTATCGCTTGCTATGGGACACCATGGTGTTCCCATTTTTCATTTAATAGCAATCAAAATATTTTTGCTGTTTTTTCTGTAAATTTCTTAAACGTTTGTGCGACATTTTCTTGTACATGTTCTTTAGATGTACAAAATACAGCATTTAACACTTGTTTTAGAAAAAAAAATCTTCAACATCTAGAAGTTGCAGAAAAAATATACAACTGAGGTTAATTGACTTTCTTCATCCAATTTTTTGAATGTTCTTTAGATGTAATTTGTTGATCTAATGGCATTGATATGTTCTTTCAATACACGTGATGTGTATTTTATATTGTTGCTCATTCAATAAAAAATTCCTCTATTCTTTTTCTAAGGACATATCGAGCTGACCATTGATTTTTAACACTTCACTTCATCTTCATCAAATGCTACTGTGAACGGACATTTGTAAAGTTCAGGACAGTGGGATTCATTTTTTAAAAAGTTTCTATTTTTGAAGATATGTCAATGACAAAGAGTTTGGTTCACTTAGAGTATCCTTGCCTTTTATTTTTAATCTTTGACTGATTTTTCCTTCAATGACTGAAAAAGGCACCCTCCCTCTCACAGTAAATCTAACAATAGAGAAACTAATGAAATGTACGATATAGTGGGCAAAAAATCTGTATAATGATTTATGTAAATTAGCATTTGTGTTTTAGAATTATATAGTTATTGTGAGATAACTCGAGGTTCTGCTTTAATCATTATTAAATCCACAGTTGTGTACACTTTTGTACTATTATACTGTATGTCATTGTGTTTCTTCCTAGAAACTAAAATACAACTAAAACACATTGTACATAGTATAGTATATGAATGCTACAGTAATAGTATATGAATGCTACAGCAAAGTTCCATTGTAGGACCAATCATATTGACTCAAATCACTATTAAATATGTACCATTTAGCCCCATGCTTAAAATGCACATAATTTCAAAGGAACTATTGAGCTGCTGCTTAAGAGGACATAACAGCACATGAATGAATGAATCTTGTATCTTAATCGATCTGAGTTTAAGATATGCTTTTACTGCACATGGATATACTGTATTTAGGGTATCATGGTTTTATTTCCTACAGCATACAGCTTTTGAACTTTCAATACCAAGGTTTGTTTTAATATTAATGTTTTGCTTAATAAATAGGCATTTTTGCCAAATTGAGAGTAAACCCATTTTAATTATAAACATTCTCAATTTTAGACTTGGTATGCAGTTCACAAATGCAATGAAAAGGCTAATGAGCAGGGTAAATGCAATAACTTGTCTGATTTGAAAAATAAAAGCTTTAAAGGTCAGCTGTGTTATGTTAAAATATATATCTGCATTTGCTTTAGACTTCCACAATTATGATGTATTATTCTTTGGAGCCACAGTGTTAAATGTGTCATACAATTAGTTTTATGATTCATTATAGGGATATGCACATAATGCATATACTGCAGTACCTAAGGTACAGGCTATAGCCATTGACTGCAGTGCTTGGTTGTATGGGCATACCAAATATGTACAGTATATGCAAAAAAAATGTGATGACTCAGATTCCTGTTAATCATTTAGAAGAATGGAACATTTAATGTTATTTAAATGGTAATCAAGAACTAAATACCTCTGTTTATAATGAGCAACATATTCTTACTCAAATTAAGATAAATGAAGCACCACTTCTTAATGCTTTTTGTGTCTTCCAAAATGTAACATTTTTTATTTTAAACAGTTTAGGAACATTCTCTAAACAATCATGAAAGGTTAACAATGATTTTGTTTGCAAAATTTCTTCCACAAGAACTCTAGTTAAATGAAAGATGCCATATTTTTTGCCATTTACTCAACAGAAAGAACTATGTTTCTAACATTTGTAAACAAGTTGTTATTACTAGAATATTGATTATTAGACGGTTTTGTGTATTTATGAGAATAATCTGATTTACTTTAAATTTAAATAAATCAAATGTTTTGAAAGAGGACCATATATGACCTATTGGTAAATTTAATAGTGAATTCTCTCACATGACATATTTGGAATATGGTGATTCAGGTGATTCATTTATTTTGATCAGATTGAAACAGCAGGTTATTTACAGTAGACAAATCTATAGCTTTTGATATATTTAGTTATAAATTAAACAGGGAGAAGTGTCAATAAATTGTTAAATGGCATTTGTATACTCTGAAGAAAAAAGATGCAAAATAATACACAATATACCATGTCCAGCAATGTGCATTAATAGCTCTCAGCTCCATTCTGTTCAAAGGTGTCTTGAACAAAGAACATCATGCCAGCAGCCATATCACTCTGCAACTCTCAACTGGCAACCCACTGAAGCTAAGCAGGTTTGAGCCTGGTCAATACCTGGATGGGAGACCTCCTGGGAAAAACTAAGGTTGCTACTGGAAGAGGTGTTAGTGGGGCCAACAAGGGGCGCTCACCCTGCGGTCCATGTGGGTCCTAATGCCCCAGTATAGTGACAGGGACACTATACTGTAAACAGGCACCATCCTTCAGATGACTCTCTGTGGTCATTAAAAATCCCAGGGCGTTTCTTGCCAAATTTCCCATTGGCCCTTACCTATCATGGCCTCCTAATAATCCCCATCTATGAATTGGCTTCATTACTCTGTTCTCCTCCCCACTAATAGCTGATGTGTGGTGAGCGTTCTGGCACACTATGGCTGCCGTCGCATCATCCAGGTGGATGCTGCACATTGTTGGTGGTGGAGGGGAGTCCCCATTACCTGTAAAGTGCTTTGAGTGGAGTGTCCAGAAAAGCGCTATGTAAGTGTAAGCAATTATTATTATTAATTATTATCATGAGAAAGATGTATGATGGAGTATTACTTTAGTCTTTTACTTATTAGATGACTATACATTTATAATTATCTGCAAAAAATCATAATGCATTTAGATTTAGTTCCCTTCCTTTAATATAGTTACATATTCATCTCATTATTTAAGTATTGCGAATCAGTCACAAGGTTTGATCAACATATGGAATACAGTTGCCCTTTGTATTATTTTTAAATCAATGAATTTATTCATACTAATACAGGATAACATTTTTGTTAGGAGGTACAAGTGCCATTTATAATTATTGGGTCCTTATTTACAGTAAGGGACAACCACCGAGCGCTGGACTGGGCTTCCTCGGGAACCTCGTGTGGAAAGTCCTTATGAGCTGGGGTGCAGATAAGTCCCTCGCTGTGACCCAACATGATGCAACACCATTCGAACGTGTTCAACATGTTCGGTATCAGTCAGAGAGAACACTAGGATATCATCCAGATATATAACGAAGAACTTACCTAGGTAACCCCGGAATACTGTATGTCATTCATGAAATGCTGGAAAACTGCTGGAGCATTGCACAGTCCGAATGGCATCAGAGGGTATTCATAGGGCCCAGTCTTCCATTCATCTCCTTCTCTGATGAGAACGAGGTTGTACACCCCCCCAAGGGAGATCTTAGTGAAGATGGTAGACTTTCTCCAGTAATGCCAGGATGAGTGGTAATGGCTACTGATTCTTCCTAATGATTTTGTCTCTGTAGTCTATGCAGGGGCATAGCACCTCATCCTTTTTCTCCACAAAGAAGAATCCATCCCCAGCTGGAGAGGTAGAACGTCAGATGAAACCCGAGGCTAAATTTTCTGTGATATATTCTTCCATGGCCTTAATTTCTGCCAGAGAGAGAGAGTACAACCGGCCTCTGGGTGGCAGCTTCCCAGATATCAGATCGATGGCACAGTCATACAGTCTATGAGGAGGGAGTTCTGTGAGAGCCTTCTGTTTACTGAAAACTTCCAGAAATCTTTGCATTCTTCAGGAAGTTTGTCTGGGCTAATTTCCGTGGCGGCCAGCAGGTTTGCAGTTATAACTCCAAGCAACTAATTCTTTTTTAGTTCAATCAATATGGGGGTTATGTTGGTGTAGCCAGGGGAAACTCAGAATTAATGATGACTGTGACGTTTGGATGTTTGGATTTATAGAAACGAAAATGTCTCTTGATGTAGAGAACCTACAGTCAGGGTGAGGGGAACGGTTTGTATAGTATTCCACCCTGGACCGATAGGGGAGCGGTCTATTGACTGGATCTTGATTGGAGGAATACACAAAACCAGAGGGATTTGTAACCTACGGGCCTTGTCTTTATCAACGAAGTTATCAGCCGCCCCAAAATCGATAAATGCAGAAAGATGTGCTACCTTGATGTTCCAAGGCCAGTAGTAGTAATTTGTCACCTGGGTGAGGAGACTGGAGTGATCCGCTCAGTAAGGGCTTCTCGACAATTACTGAGCTGTTTCATGTACCGGACGCCCAGGACAGGTCTTTTTCCAGTGTCCCTTTTCCCCACAATACATACACAGGCCATTTTGATGTCTTCTCTCTGCATCGGGTCCTCAGTTTCCAGGGTACTGAGAATCACAAACCTGGAAGGTGGAACTTGAGGTCGAATTGGAGGTGACGTTTTTTAGTTCTTCTGTGACTTCTGGCATGGAACAGATCATCGACACGGGTAGCCAGTGCTACCATTTCTTTAAATGAATCTGGGAGTTCGTTTTGTGCCAATTCATCTTTGACCCTCTCTGCGAGGACGAAATAAAAGAATGAACACAGGGCCCCAGTATAGTGACAGGGACACTATACTGTAAACAGGCACCGTCCTTCAGATGACTCTCTGTGGTCATTAAAAATCCCAGGGCGTTTCTTGCCAAATTTCCCATTGGCCCTTACCTATCATGGCCTCCTAATAATCCCCATCTATGAATTGGCTTCATTACTCTGTTCTCCTCCCCACTAATAGCTGATGTGTGGTGAGCGTTCTGGCACACTATGGCTGCCGTCGCATCATCCAGGTGGATGCTGCACATTGTTGGTGGTGGAGGGGAGTCCCCATTACCTGTAAAGTGCTTTGAGTGGAGTGTCCAGAAAAGCGCTATGTAAGTGTAAGCAATTATTATTATTAATTATTATCATGAGAAAGATGTATGATGGAGTATTACTTTAGTCTTTTACTTATTAGATGACTATACATTTATAATTATCTGCAAAAAATCATAATGCATTTAGATTTAGTTCCCTTCCTTTAATATAGTTACATATTCATCTCATTATTTAAGTATTGCGAATCAGTCACAAGGTTTGATCAACATATGGAATACAGTTGCCCTTTGTATTATTTTTAAATCAATGAATTTATTCATACTAATACAGGATAACATTTTTGTTAGGAGGTACAAGTGCCATTTATAATTATTGGGTCCTTATTTACAGTAAGGGACAACCACCGAGCGCTGGACTGGGCTTCCTCGGGAACCTCGTGTGGAAAGTCCTTATGAGCTGGGGTGCAGATAAGTCCCTCGCTGTGACCCAACATGATGCAACACCATTCGAACGTGTTCAACATGTTCGGTATCAGTCAGAGAGAACACTAGGATATCATCCAGATATATAACGAAGAACTTACCTAGGTAACCCCGGAATACTGTATGTCATTCATGAAATGCTGGAAAACTGCTGGAGCATTGCACAGTCCGAATGGCATCAGAGGGTATTCATAGGGCCCAGTCTTCCATTCATCTCCTTCTCTGATGAGAACGAGGTTGTACACCCCCCCAAGGGAGATCTTAGTGAAGATGGTAGACTTTCTCCAGTAATGCCAGGATGAGTGGTAATGGCTACTGATTCTTCCTAATGATTTTGTCTCTGTAGTCTATGCAGGGGCATAGCACCTCATCCTTTTTCTCCACAAAGAAGAATCCATCCCCAGCTGGAGAGGTAGAACGTCAGATGAAACCCGAGGCTAAATTTTCTGTGATATATTCTTCCATGGCCTTAATTTCTGCCAGAGAGAGAGAGTACAACCGGCCTCTGGGTGGCAGCTTCCCAGATATCAGATCGATGGCACAGTCATACAGTCTATGAGGAGGGAGTTCTGTGAGAGCCTTCTGTTTACTGAAAACTTCCAGAAATCTTTGCATTCTTCAGGAAGTTTGTCTGGGCTAATTTCCGTGGCGGCCAGCAGGTTTGCAGTTATAACTCCAAGCAACTAATTCTTTTTTAGTTCAATCAATATGGGGGTTATGTTGGTGTAGCCAGGGGAAACTCAGAATTAATGATGACTGTGACGTTTGGATGTTTGGATTTATAGAAACGAAAATGTCTCTTGATGTAGAGAACCTACAGTCAGGGTGAGGGGAACGGTTTGTATAGTATTCCACCCTGGACCGATAGGGGAGCGGTCTATTGACTGGATCTTGATTGGAGGAATACACAAAACCAGAGGGATTTGTAACCTACGGGCCTTGTCTTTATCAACGAAGTTATCAGCCGCCCCAAAATCGATAAATGCAGAAAGATGTGCTACCTTGATGTTCCAAGGCCAGTAGTAGTAATTTGTCACCTGGGTGAGGAGACTGGAGTGATCCGCTCAGTAAGGGCTTCTCGACAATTACTGAGCTGTTTCATGTACCGGACGCCCAGGACAGGTCTTTTTCCAGTGTCCCTTTTCCCCACAATACATACACAGGCCATTTTGATGTCTTCTCTCTGCATCGGGTCCTCAGTTTCCAGGGTACTGAGAATCACAAACCTGGAAGGTGGAACTTGAGGTCGAATTGGAGGTGACGTTTTTTAGTTCTTCTGTGACTTCTGGCATGGAACAGATCATCGACACGGGTAGCCAGTGCTACCATTTCTTTAAATGAATCTGGGAGTTCGTTTTGTGCCAATTCATCTTTGACCCTCTCTGCGAGGACGAAATAAAAGAATGAACACAGGGCCCCAGTATAGTGACAGGGACACTATACTGTAAACAGGCACCGTCCTTCAGATGACTCTCTGTGGTCATTAAAAATCCCAGGGCGTTTCTTGCCAAATTTCCCATTGGCCCTTACCTATCATGGCCTCCTAATAATCCCCATCTATGAATTGGCTTCATTACTCTGTTCTCCTCCCCACTAATAGCTGATGTGTGGTGAGCGTTCTGGCACACTATGGCTGCCGTCGCATCATCCAGGTGGATGCTGCACATTGTTGGTGGTGGAGGGGAGTCCCCATTACCTGTAAAGTGCTTTGAGTGGAGTGTCCAGAAAAGCGCTATGTAAGTGTAAGCAATTATTATTATTAATTATTATCATGAGAAAGATGTATGATGGAGTATTACTTTAGTCTTTTACTTATTAGATGACTATACATTTATAATTATCTGCAAAAAATCATAATGCATTTAGATTTAGTTCCCTTCCTTTAATATAGTTACATATTCATCTCATTATTTAAGTATTGCGAATCAGTCACAAGGTTTGATCAACATATGGAATACAGTTGCCCTTTGTATTATTTTTAAATCAATGAATTTATTCATACTAATACAGGATAACATTTTTGTTAGGAGGTACAAGTGCCATTTATAATTATTGGGTCCTTATTTACAGTAAGGGACAACCACCGAGCGCTGGACTGGGCTTCCTCGGGAACCTCGTGTGGAAAGTCCTTATGAGCTGGGGTGCAGATAAGTCCCTCGCTGTGACCCAACATGATGCAACACCATTCGAACGTGTTCAACATGTTCGGTATCAGTCAGAGAGAACACTAGGATATCATCCAGATATATAACGAAGAACTTACCTAGGTAACCCCGGAATACTGTATGTCATTCATGAAATGCTGGAAAACTGCTGGAGCATTGCACAGTCCGAATGGCATCAGAGGGTATTCATAGGGCCCAGTCTTCCATTCATCTCCTTCTCTGATGAGAACGAGGTTGTACACCCCCCCAAGGGAGATCTTAGTGAAGATGGTAGACTTTCTCCAGTAATGCCAGGATGAGTGGTAATGGCTACTGATTCTTCCTAATGATTTTGTCTCTGTAGTCTATGCAGGGGCATAGCACCTCATCCTTTTTCTCCACAAAGAAGAATCCATCCCCAGCTGGAGAGGTAGAACGTCAGATGAAACCCGAGGCTAAATTTTCTGTGATATATTCTTCCATGGCCTTAATTTCTGCCAGAGAGAGAGAGTACAACCGGCCTCTGGGTGGCAGCTTCCCAGATATCAGATCGATGGCACAGTCATACAGTCTATGAGGAGGGAGTTCTGTGAGAGCCTTCTGTTTACTGAAAACTTCCAGAAATCTTTGCATTCTTCAGGAAGTTTGTCTGGGCTAATTTCCGTGGCGGCCAGCAGGTTTGCAGTTATAACTCCAAGCAACTAATTCTTTTTTAGTTCAATCAATATGGGGGTTATGTTGGTGTAGCCAGGGGAAACTCAGAATTAATGATGACTGTGACGTTTGGATGTTTGGATTTATAGAAACGAAAATGTCTCTTGATGTAGAGAACCTACAGTCAGGGTGAGGGGAACGGTTTGTATAGTATTCCACCCTGGACCGATAGGGGAGCGGTCTATTGACTGGATCTTGATTGGAGGAATACACAAAACCAGAGGGATTTGTAACCTACGGGCCTTGTCTTTATCAACGAAGTTATCAGCCGCCCCAAAATCGATAAATGCAGAAAGATGTGCTACCTTGATGTTCCAAGGCCAGTAGTAGTAATTTGTCACCTGGGTGAGGAGACTGGAGTGATCCGCTCAGTAAGGGCTTCTCGACAATTACTGAGCTGTTTCATGTACCGGACGCCCAGGACAGGTCTTTTTCCAGTGTCCCTTTTCCCCACAATACATACACAGGCCATTTTGATGTCTTCTCTCTGCATCGGGTCCTCAGTTTCCAGGGTACTGAGAATCACAAACCTGGAAGGTGGAACTTGAGGTCGAATTGGAGGTGACGTTTTTTAGTTCTTCTGTGACTTCTGGCATGGAACAGATCATCGACACGGGTAGCCAGTGCTACCATTTCTTTAAATGAATCTGGGAGTTCGTTTTGTGCCAATTCATCTTTGACCCTCTCTGCGAGGACGAAATAAAAGAATGAACACAGGGCCGCTTCATTCCACCTTGTCTCCAAGGCCAATGTCCCAAATCGAATGGCGTAATCATTAACCGAGTGATTTCCCCGGATGAGCTATAAAAGTTGTTGTTCCATTCTCTTGGTATATCCGGGGGACTGAAAAACATGAAGGAACCTCTGGATGAATGCGGAGTAAGTGGAACAAATAGGATCTCCGTTCTACCAGAGTGCTGAGGCCCATGCCAGGGTTTTTCCAGAAAGGAGAGAAAAGATATACGCCACTCGTGTTGCGTCATTAGAAAATGAAGAAGGTTGCGTGGACATAACCATCTCACACTGCATCAGGAATCCTCTGCACTGATCTGGGACCCTGGGGTTCATGGAATGCCATATTCTGTTCTTTAGTCTTCTGATCGGTAGTCATAAACTGACCTGGAGCCTGGGGCAGAGGTGGCCACTGATGTGGAGCCTGAGACTGGGGCTGGATTAGTATCTGGAAGGGCACAGGGACAGAGTCAGGGGATATAGTGTCCGTGGAGGAGGCAGGAGACAAGGTACAAGGTGTATTCGGTAGGACATCCTGGAACAGATTCCTGAGGTGTTGTGCTGTCTCCATGGTCCTGGCTCCAGCTGTCTTCAGCCGCTGGGTTCCGATGTTTCGGCGCTCTGACATTCTGTTATGCCGGACATGTAAATGGAAAGAAAAGGTAATTGTCCTCAGAGTCCGATTAGTGATAAAGATTACAGAGTTTATTATGTGATTGGGTGATAACAATGCAGTAATGGAAGGCAGAAAGGAAAACAGCAGGTAACTGAGATGCGCAGGGGAAGCAGTCGGATCTGGGCTGGAGACAGGAGGGGATGATAGATAGTTAGCGAGTGGTACTGTAGCGTTGCAAACAGGAACCAGAAGGCTGTGAACGAGAAAAACTGTAAATAAACTCCTGGAAAGCCCGAAACAAAGAACAAACACACACTCTTGTTAGTCACTTCAATGTAAGAACCCTGAGGAATGTTTCTTCAGGGTTTAAATAGTGGTTCTTAATGAGATTGATATGCCCGGTCTGATCGCGTTAGAGATGGCACTGATGAGTTTCTTGCTGTGGTGATTGAGGGTGCTGATGCAGGAGCACTGGAGCTCGTCAGGGCATCACAACATTAAGGAAGAATTGATAGAGTGACATACTGTACCTGTACATGCAATAATAGATACCTTTTTCTCAAGATTAATTAAATGTTAGCATTTAATTTATTGTCATTGATGATTAAATTATTTTGTGTTATTTCCTTTAGTATCTTAGGAATAGAATCAGTAACAATAAAAGAAGTAGCAAAAACAGTAACAACAACAAAACAACAACAACAATAATAAAAAATAGGATTTCCAAACTTTCCAAATTCTTTAATTTAAATTCTTTTATTTACATGCATAATAGAAGAGAATGTGTTAAACAGAAACATAATTTCAGTGCATAATTAAGTTATGTAAATGAAATACAACTCTAAACAAGTTTTTAAGTGCATTTTATTCTTCCAATCTTTATGCATCTCTTTATTAACCTTTAAAGAATAAGGTATTTGCATTTTAATTACCATATTTATACTGTTCTTCGCTACTTGTAGAATACAAACAGTAAAGACTTGGATAAATACTTTTCCCTGAAAAGTTTCAAGTTTTAAGAGTCAAAAGTTTGTTTATATCTACTCCTTAAATACAAGCAATAATGCTTTAATTTATTGCTACTGTTCAGTTAAGAGCTTGAAAAGAACCTCAGCAGAAAACAAGAGTTTCAGCGTAAACAAGTAGATTTGAGGTTGAAATCTCCAGTGCTGAATGACATGTAGTGTTAAACACAATTGGTAGTCTCTTTGCTAGCAGCAGTAGTTAATTGCTTTTACTACTGTACAGTATATGGTCTGACAAGATCACAAAGGGCTGCTAAATGGGTAAAAATTTAGTTTTGCTCATCTTAATATTGAAATCAAGATCAATCAATGGTCTAAAGTGAACCCCCATAAGGAATGTCACTCCTGAGGAGTCTGCCTTTGTCATGATTAGATTTTCCCATTTTAATAAATGGGAATGCAATTTACTGTATAAAGCTACAATGAAGTAAGTATTGTATTCCACCAGCCTTCCATTATCAGAAAGCAGCTAAATATTGGCCAGGCTCATAGTACCCCAGAGCCTATCCAGAAACAGGTGGTGCTAGTGGGACTATTCCCTAACTGGGATGCTGTTCTATGGAAGGGCAGACACATACATAGGAACAAATTAGAGATAGAAATGAATCTACCCAGCATGTATCTGGAGAGGTGAGAATACTGAAGCACCAAATAAAGAAACAACATATACTGCACATACATATTGTTCTGTGCTTTTAATGCATTATGTTTTGCTTTGTATTACTTGCTCCCCAGTAACACATTTTGAAAATCTAAATTTTATATTATTCTGAAATAGCAATTTTCTTTCACTTCTCAATTCTGTAATATTCAAATATAAGATAAAGAAGGGAGATTAATCTTAATTCTCATACGTTTGTCCTAAGAATGAGCAAATTACAATGGTTTTGGGACGTTAATAAAAAACACAGTGCCATCCTAATGTACCGTATGTGTCATTATGGTATTGACATCTCAACATTCAAAAATACTCATTTACACTTTTGAAGATACTGTAAGTAAAAGCTGTAAGTACTTATACTTATATTTGCTTACACTTATATAGTACTTTTCTGGACACTGCACTCAAAGTGCTTTACAGATAATGGGGACTCCCCTCCACCACCACCACCAATGTGCAGCATCCACCTGGATGATGCGACGGCAGCCATAGTGCGCTAGAACGCTCACCACACATCAGCTATCAGTGGGGAGGAGAGCAGAGTGTAGCGGTGAGGCTTATTAATAAGGCAGAATTAAGTGTTTCTGAGCTTTCCCAAATTAGGCCTCATTTCTCTGTTCATCTCTGTGGTGCAGCCACAGAGAAACCATTCATGCAAGGTGATTTAAGGTCCAAGGACAGCTCCCAAAGGGGGATGCACTTAGCTAAGCCTGGCTATCATGATCAATGGTCATCCATTGGTGCCTATCTGTCTAGGGAGTGCGAGTTGGACATCTGGATTGCATTCCTAAGTGTCAGGAGTAAGTGACTCATATCTCACCTTGATCAACCAATCAGGGACCGGTAGGGCCGAGTAACCCACGTGGGACTCTGATGCCCATGGAACTTTCAGCCAATCAATGAGCTGAAGTTCCTCCAGGTAAAAACAGGCAACACAGAGATTCAGATTCAGATTCAGAAAACAAGATTCAGAAGGGATTCTGGAGAGGATTCTGTGGACTGTTCTAAAGGGAATTCAAAGGAGAATTCCAGGGCAGGACGGCCCAGGAGCAGAAGGCTCCCAAGGGCAGGACATCCTCGCAGCGCGCCTCCTGACCATCCTGAGACTCAGCCCGGACAACCACGGAACGGCCAGTGTGTCCGAGTGCCAAAACTTTCCTTTGTTCTAAGAGTCTAGAGTGGAGGTTGCCAGAGAGTAACCAGCAGCAGGCCTCGTGAACAGGTCGGAACTGTGGACAGCTGAATCACTATTCAGAACTAGCTCTTCATTAGGAACGAACCGGTCCTCTTCCTGACTTGCTGGGACCCACAGTCATCTTTTCTCCTGTGCACAAACTTTGCTAGTTAAAGCCAACACTAACTAGCCGGTCAGTGAGCATCAGCAGCGCACCGTCGCAAGCCGCACAGCACAGCCTGGCACCGAGCCAGAGAGCGCGGATTGGACAGCAACAGCCTGCAACTGTTTCTTTGTGCCCGCAGGAGATCTGAATCCCCAAAGATTGGATGAGTATTCAACTTCAATGCATTACAGCTCAAGAATTCAATTGTTATCCCAACCAGTTGATATCAATTTAATTCCTAAGAGTTATGTACTTGTTTCGAGTATCTAATGTAGAAGTTATAACCAAGTTCATTTATGAAACGGTCTTAATGAATGATATACTGAACGTATGTCCTCTTGATATATGTAACACTTCGTAACTGATTGAATATATATCTTTTGTATTCTGATAACCCTCTCGATAAGATCTGTTAGGTTTACATGCATATTCTATGTATTAATAAATGTATCCTCGTGTATTAGTACCTGTGTGTGTGCGTTGTTTGAGTTATGTCGCATGGTTGGACTCTAAAGCCATCAAAAGAATCAACTTTGTGATTTACTGCTACAATTAATAATTGTCTCAGTAAATGCCCAAACCCTACAGAACTGGTGCCTTCAGAGAGCCACTACATTACATTTTGGCTATGGCAACGTTACATATTTGGCGTCCCTGAACGGCTATGAATCACTACAAGAGTAATGAAGCCAATTCATAGATGGGGATTACTAGGAGGCCATGATTGGTAAGGGCCAGTGGGAAATTTGGCCAGGATGCTGAGGTTACACCCCTACTCTTTTCGAGAAATGCCCTGGGATTTTTAATGACCACAGAGAGTCAGGACCTCGGTTTTACGTCTCATCCGAAGGACGGCACCTGTTAACAGTATAGTGTCTCCATCACTATACTGGGGCATTAAGACCCACATAGACCATCCTCCCTGCTGGCCCCACTAACACCTCTTCCAGCAGCAGCCTTAGTTTTTCCCAGGAGGTCTCCCATCCAGGTACTGACAAGGCTCACACCTGCTGAGCTTCAGTGGGTTGCCAGTTGTGAGTTGCAGAGTGATATGGCTGCTGATACAGGTTTCCTTTTGCCATCTGATGTGCTCATATTTGCATGTGCTCATTTCCATCCTGGCAATATGTTTATTTTTACTTTGCGCTTCTCCAGAAGTAATCTGCTCCCAGTGTCACATGGCTGCTGTCTTCCAAGACACATTTTAAAATATTGTGACAGGAGTGAGCCTGTAATAAACCAAGGCAATCAGTCTTGTGGCTGGTATATTAACAGCAGGCAAGTAATTAAATCACTTGCAAACACAGAGAGGAGCAAATTAAACCTAATCTCACATTCCTGGTTGAACATGGTCCCTGCTGCCAAAAGTAGAACAGGTATATAATTTAATAAGTTTCCTGTCAAGTCTTCCCCAAGGTTATTTACATTTTATATTGTCTTTTAATGCATTTATCCATTGGAATATATAATTTATTACTTGTTAGGTATGCATTTTTCAAACAATTATAAAGTTCCCACATAATGCTTCTTGTACAGTTCAAAGTCACTTTTATCACTATGGTGGTGGTTTTCTAAATTCATATTTTCAGTTTTGGAATATGATACCTGTTTAATTGACGTATTTAGTTGTAAGAAGAAACTCTATTATTGTCGTATAATTATATTTGAACTAAAAATGTTCGAAATACTGCCTGGTATGTATAAGGATGTATTAAAATAAAGGCAAATTATTAAATCCAGCAACACTGCATACATTGTATTACAATTAATTAAGCCATTTTAATTGAAAATACAACTAATTGAAAATCACTAGAAACATGTGGAAAAAGAGGAAACATCTGACCATACATTCCATAAATACAGAAAGAAATACAACATATTGTTTTGACCTCTTATATTAATAGGAGTATTGCTAATAATTTATCTAATAGCCTTTGTCAGTTCTGATGAAATAGCAAACAATAATTGAAATAATGAACAAGACAGCCCTACTGAGTATCCCTATCCAGTATAAACTGACATAGTTGGAATACATGGTGTGGAACTATTGTATGGTTTAGGATGATATTGATAAATTTCCAAAACCAAAGTGTTCTACAGAAGCCCATAGGTAGTTATATTTCAGGCTATTAAATGCTTTCTGTGCATTTAAAGAAAGCTCTGACAAGAGATTAGATGATAAGGAGCCTGATCCAGAATAAGAGAGACATACTGTAGCAGAAGCAAATTGAATAACCTTTCTGGTCATGTTTTTGATGACACAGGCATATTTCCAGCCAAACTATTTTGCAAATAGTTTGAGTGGGGAGCTGCATCATAGTGTTTTGGCTTAGAAGAAGCAAGTAGAGGGTAATTCTTCAAAAGTAGAAATAAGAAGTGTGTCAGCTGTTGATTCTTTGTCAGGTGAGAATTAACTTTTAGTTTTTATTTTGCAACTAGTTTTATAACTGTATACTTCTGTTTTTATACCGTAATGTATACCTTTGAAATTATACCCTATACCTGAAATTGCCACAGCTAACTCAATCTCTGTTCCAACATATTGCAGATTCAAACAGAACATATATGATTGGATGGGAAAATTTAGAAATAAAAAGATATTAAATAGCCTGAAGTGTATAAACGTATACCAATTCAATCAATTCAGTCTGAAAAACAAGAAAAGTGCAACAATGAAGTGTCCCTCTCTCAAAGACTAGAAAAAAAAACATTTGCTTTTATAATTTTGAACCAAGAAACTTACACTAACAAGCTCAAAATAATGTCCATCAGCCATGCGTCCCTCATCATTGGTGTTAGAATGTAAAATGTACAGTATAAATACTGTATATCAAGAACAGCCACAATAAAACAGAACTGAATAACATCCCCACTCCTGTTCCTATAACACCAAAACAACTCACAGATTTCTTTTTAGTTTTACTGAGTCATATAATGCAAAGAAAAAAATACAACAGTAGGATTATACAAAATGAAAAGAAAGACTGAAGAAGGAAATACAGTACAATTACAGTGGCTGCCTGAAAGATGAAAAGTCAATCAGTATAGTTAAGGACAGATTTCTGCAAATGTGTGCAAATCACATGTTCTCTCATAACATCGGTGAGCCTGATGAAGGGCTTTTTCTGGCACTGGACCATCTTGGCTTCTATCCTTCAGCCAAGCAGGAGGTAAGACACAGATCTTTTGCTCTCTGATTTTGGACAGTTCTTTGTTTGCTGGTAAATAATAGAGCAGCAATCTTCTCCTTAATCTCCAAGTAAGAACAAATAATCCCTAGGGGTGTGCAGACAACTTTAAAATCAACAATATAGACTGGTTTTCATTCAGTCCCTGGGGCAACCACAACTAAATCCTTCAACAAGTGAAGCTATATGTCAGAAAGCCAGGATTACATCCTTATGAAAACCAGGATCTTCCCTTATGAGGGAAGTGTAACCACACTTCCACAGGTAACCACAGGAAGTGCAGTGTCTGGAGCTGCAGCCTATGAGAAACAGCATCTTATTGATTTTCTTTCCCTTAGATCCTGGGAAGGGTGCCCAGCTACTTGTACAGTGAAGGAAAAAAATGCACCAAAATGGTGTTTGTGATGAAAGTTTGGGAGAAACTTGATGAGAACTAATTTACCTTTCAACTGCTCTTACTTGTAATCCTCCATGATGTTGCATCCCAAAATGCTACACAATAAGCCCCTCTCACATATTAGATTCCTTTTGCATCCACCCCCAAGCAGCCATATCACCCTGTAACTCACAACTGGCAACCCACTGAAGCTAAGCAGGTGTGAGCCTGGTCAGTACTTGGATGGGAGACCTCCTGGGAAAAACCCAGGTTGCTGCTGGAAGAGGTGTTAGTAGGGCCAGCAGGGGGCGCTCACCCTGTGGTCTGTGTGGGTTCTAATGCCCCAGTATAGTGACAGGAACACTATACTGTAAACAGGCGCCGTCCTTTGGATGAGACATAAAACCGAGGTCCTGACTCTCTGTGGTCATTAAAAATCCCAGGGCGTTTCTCGAAAAGAGTAGGGGTGTAACCCTGGCGTCCTGGCCAAATTTCCCATTGGCCCTTACCAATCATGTACCATGTACCATGTGCCTCCTAATAATCCCCTCTATGAATTGGGTGCTCTCCTACCCACTGATAGCTGATGTGGTGTGAGAGTTCTGGCGCACTATGGCTGCCGTCCAGGTGGATGCTGCACATTGGTGGTGGTGGAGGGGAGACCCCATTACCTGTAAAGCGCTTTGAGTAGAGTGTCCAGAAAAAGCGCTATATAAGTGTAAGCAATTATTATTATTATTATAATCTACATATGAGCAGAATTGGTTAACTCGCCCTCTGACCAGGTAGTTGGCCCCTGGGCAAGTAGGTTAAGCCATAGACTCATTCTAATGCTTCCAATAAACATTTCTGACAAATTTTGGGATTGGGTGTTGTTATTACTACTGAGCTGAAAATAAGAAGGCAAAATCCCATGTACAGTATGACATTTTATAACTGCATACCATGACTATGAATTCACAGTGTAACAAATACATAACAATGAATTAGATCATTTTCCTGTATATTTTTAAATTTCAATTTCTCACAACATATTAGAAAAATAGGTGATTGAATTCCGGAATATAGTTAAAACCCAATATAATAACCTATTAAAGGCTTTGTTCAAAATAAAATGCAACATTAAGATACACAAACATTAAAGCAATGCTGCATGGAAATGAAAATAAAACAGGACAATGTTTTGTCCAATAAAATTGGACAGTGTGTACTGAAGACATCACTTATTATGACAGTTTTACAATTAGAAAAATAAGGAACACATATATTTCTGATTATTTTCTTTTTATCATTGAAAGCACACTTTGCTTTATTTCAGCTGCTCAGGAGGCATTTTGGTGAACCTGTAGCCTGAGGCAATTAATGTTTAGAACTCTGGTTTGTGTAGTAGGCATGTGAAATTTGGCCAGGACACCAGGGTTACACCCCTACTCTTTTCAAGAAACACCCTGGGATTTTTAATGACCACAGAGAGTCAGGACCTCGGTTTTACATCTAATCCAAAGGACATCTAATCCAAAGGACGGCGCTTGTTTACAGTATAGTGTCCCAGTCACTATACTGGGGCATTAGGACCCACATGGACCGCAGGGTGAGCACCCCCTGCTGGCCTCACTAATACCCTTTCCAGCAGTAACCTTTTTCCCAGAAGGTCTCCCATCCAGGTACTGACCAGGCTCACACCTGCTTAGCTTCAGTGGGTTGCCAATTGTAAGTTGCAGGGTGACATGGCTGCTGGCATGTACAGTACAGTATGTACACTATATAGAGTATACATATATATTTTATATATATATATTAAGTTAGATAGTACTGCATTAATCTTTTTGTTTACATTTAAAATTACATTACAAATCAGACATCATGCAAAATAGTTAACACTGCTGCTTGTATTACTATATTTTTTATTAATTAAAATACTGCTACTAAGAAGTAACTAGTTTTTGTATTAAATGTCAGTATGAATCCTTTACAACAGGATGTCATTGTAGCGGCAATGTTTGTTAATAAGGCAGAATTAAGTGTTGCTGTGCTTTCCCAAATGAGGCCCCATCTCCCTCTTCATCTCTGTGGTGCAGCCACAGAGAAGCTACTCATGCAGGCTGATTTAAGGTTTCCTTTGATAAGGGACAGCTCCCAAATGGGGATGCACTTAGCTAAGCCTGGCTATCATGATCAATGGTCATCCATTGGCGCCTATCTGTCTAGAGAGTGCCAGATGGACATCTGGACTGCATTCCTAGGTTTCAGGAGTAAGTAACTCATATCTCACCTTGATCAACCAATCAGGGACTGGTAGGGCCGAGTAACCCACGTGGGACTCTGATGCCCATAAAACTTTCAGCCAATGAACGAGCTGAAGTTCCTCCAGGTAAAAACAGGCAACACAGAGAGCCTGTAGAACTATGTGGAAATTCCAGTAGGAGAATTCTAAGGAGAATTCCAGGGGTGCGAGACAATTCCAGGGCAGGACGGCCCAGGAGCAGAAAGGCTCCCAAGGGCAGGACATTCTCGCAGCGCGCCTCCTGACCATCCTGAGACTCAGCCCGGACAACCACGGAACGGCCAGTGTGTCCGAGTGCCAGAACTTTCCTTTGTTCTAAGAGTCAAGAGCGGAGGTTGCCAGAGAGTAACCAGAGGATCCACCAGAGGTTAGCATCAGGAGCAAGCCTCATGAACAGGTCGGAACTGTGGACAGCTGAATCACTATTCAGAACTAGTGCTTCATCAGGAACGAACTGGTCCTCTTCCTGACTTGCTGGGACCCACAGTCATCTTTTCTCCTGTGCACAAACTGTGCTTGTTAAAGCCAACACTAACTAGCCAGTCAGTGAGCATCAGCAGCACACCGTCGCAAGCCTGGCACGGAGCCAGAGAGCCCGCAGGAGATCTGAATCCCCAGAGATTGGATGAGTATTCAACTTCAATGCATTACAGCTCGAGAATTCAATTGTTATCCCAACCAGTTGATATCAATTTAATTCCTAAGAGTTATGTACTTGTTTTGAGTATCTAACATAGAAGTTGTAACCAAGTTCACTTTATGAAACGGTCTAAATGAATGATATACCGAACGTATGTCCTCTTGATATATGTAACTCTTTGTAACTGAATGAATATATACCTTTTGTATTCTGATAACCCTCTCGATAAGATCTGTTAGGTTTACGTGCATATTCTATGTGTTAATAAATGTATCCACGTGTATTAGTACCTGTGTGTGTGCGTTGTTTGAGTTATATCGCATGGTTGGATTCTAAGGCCATCAAAAGAATCATTTTGTGATTTACGGCTACAATTAATAATTGTCCCCGTAAATGCCCAAACCCTACAGAACTGGTGCCTTCAGAGAGCACACTACATCATACATTATATAATCTGTCATAGAGGGGCAGCTATGCTGATGAAGAAGTAATTAGTTAGGAACAGATTGATGCATGAGTGTCCAAAAAGCTGTTGTGATTCTTTCAAATAAATATAAATGTAAGGACATGTCCGTGACTTATTTTGGTGTCTTTTGAACTCTCACCATGTTAAGGAACACCACCGCATCCACTCTCCCTAATCAAGTACTTTTTGACTTTGATTAAACCCTGAAGCCATCTTAAAGATGATTGAAAATATCAGTACCTTTTGTGTTTTGTGCTTGGAAGTTTCAACATAGAATTGTGTCAAACTTGTAAAAGAGGTATCGTCAAACTAAATGAGCTGTGAAAGTTTTCAGAGATCTTCATGTAAAAAGAAGAAAGTCTCATAAAGTAACAGGATGTTCTGATGAAAACAACAATAACTACCACCCTAGAAAAGTTTCAATGAGTTGTTTATAAAATTAAAACTTAGTTACAAAAATGTTAAAGTAATATACTGAGAAATTGTCCATTCTTAAATCTTAAATAAAAATGTGTTTCACTTTACAGTATATGGGTTAAAACCAGAGTCTCTTTAAGCTATTTGGCTATTAAATTTTATCGGTGACCTGATGATGAAATTACCATAGGTACAGTAACTTGATGGTCCAGCCAACTGAATATGTTGAATGGAGCCCAAGACTTGTCTTGCAACTTGTCGAATCTACACATAGTTTTTAGTCCAGCTAAACATGTGAGTAAGATACTGTACTCTTACAAAAAGAAACTGCATGAAGGTTTATTGTTTTAAAGTTCACTTGAAGGAAAGACAATGGAATAATATTTGGCACGTCTGGCAACTTCCTGTGTGACAAGGTGCTGCAGAATATATCTGACAGGTGCAGCTCTGCTCTTCCTCTGCCAGGATTCAGTCTTGTTTGCTTGTGAGCTAAAAGCATAGACAGTGCCATTCCCCAGATAGTGCATTCCACTAAGCTGAAAAAGACTTGATCTTCTACCTGGGGAGAATTCTAGAAGGGGGTAACATCATAACATCACTTCTGTTATATGTTCAGTGCTACTGAGCCTTGCTACACACTATACTGTGTATGTTGCAATGGTCAGAAAAAATATGGCCTGAAACCAAGATCTCTGGAAGTTGTGTTACCTGTACATAGTTTCCACGCTCTGTGTTATACACTGAGAAGCTCTAGCCCCCAAGAAATGCAAACTGGAATTCAGTTGCGTCCTTCATACCAGGGTAACATTTTGGCCCACAGATTCACATATTTACAATGAGAATGATAATTATAATGCAAATATATTCAAAATGAAGACAGATTAGCATTTGCTTGTCCGCACAAAACACAGGTAGCTATATTAAGGACATTTCTTAGTTTTTTTGTCATCCTGAATGATGAGCTGCTCTTGTACCTTGTTGATGCCTGGATCTGTGCAGATCATCTGTGGGATTCAAAAGGGCTTTCATGGCAAGCATACTTTACAGACCTTTTCAGGACACTGAATAAACTGAATATTTAGCTTCAAGATCAAAACACTAAAATTCTTTTGCAACATGATACAATTGATGGCTTTGAAGGAAAATTGAATTCTGGAGGGTACAAATGAAAGAAGGTAATGTGGAAATGTCTTCTATGCTGGAAAGGGTTTTAAAGAATAGTGAGCTGAAACCCGAATGATTGAAACCGATCATATCATCTCTCACCATTTCCCTTGCCTTGATAGCCTCTTTACAAAATTAGTTTAAGGATCTCAATCTAGATAAATATGATTGGATTCGACAGGCAATTGCAATCACAAACACCTCTGCCAGCAGTCTTTCATCTACAGCACAGGATGCACTCTTGGACCTGTCAAATGACTGATCAATCAAGACAATATTTGCTAGTGTTTCTCTTAGTGGGGTCTAGCTGTCAGTCTCTAGGTAGTTTCCAAGTATTATCCAAAGCTGCAACGAATGTCTTAATTCCTTTTGTTTTTACCTCTTTGTGTGAAACATAATTTTCCACTGTACCATTCATAAGACAAGCAACAGTCTCGTTTTAGAGTAGACAGTGATCTCCTGGTACTTATCCCACATGGAACTGCTATGCTAAATATATTATGTGCATCCATCACATTAAAAAGTTAAATAAGAGGCCTCTAATTTAAAATATTTATATAACTAATTTAAAATAATTCACATCACTTAAACGATTCTGTTTGGAACATCGTTTTGCTGTTGCTTTACTGTAAGTTTAATGTTGCTATCTAATTTATGATTAGAGTGCATTCATATTTGAATAAATTACAGTAGGATTTTCTGAATGTGTATAAAGCAATTCATTATATTTTTTGAAACATACTAATTGATTTTTTTTATTTTTAAGTTACAACAAACTAAATGAACATGATAGGCTGAATTTTGTATGTTATGTATATGTTTTTTGATTGTGTTCAGATGTTGAGTCATATATGGGTATGCTTATATATTTTTTGCAAATACTTTAAGAGGACCCGGGGAAGGGTCATCCATAACCGGTATTTCCGGAACGAAACACTGAAAATACTAGATATGGACCTTAGCAAAATGGCGGCCAAAAAGAATCAGCTGACCAGTAAATGGAAAGGGTCTACCCTGAGAAACAATGAGACACAGCTGAGCCGCATCAGGAACCGAAATATAAGTGTCCCGGAGGCAGTGAACAGGGCGAAAGCCGATAAGGTGAATGCGATTTGGAGGAAAAGAGAGGAAAGAGGTGCATGTTAAAGATCGGGCTAAAGAATAACAGACTACTGAAAGGAGAAAAGGTTTATGGTTTTTGGATTACGGACACTGGATAAGGATACATCGCGGATTGGCTTTATTACGGACTTTTGGAACTCGGATCGGATCAGGATTAAGGGAACGGATTACGGACTGTATTTGGAAGACGGTTTGAGGAAGAAACACCACGAAACTCAGGGAAGAAAAGTGTGGTGTGAGTACTACTTTCATTTACATAAACTTTCCCCCGGAGACACCACAATTGGTGGAGGATGCGGGCAGCTCCCGCTCGGGTTTGAGAATCAAAGAAAGCACGTTTTTTTTTGGTGTGTGTGTGCGGGTTTCGCTTTGCGCGTGTGAAGAAAAACTATGGAACAATTAATACAGCAGTTGTCCCAGGCCACCCTCGCCCAATTCCAGGCATTAAAAGGACAACAAGAAGCTATCGAACCGCAACGGGAGGTGAACCAAATCCAAAGCGAAACTAACTAACAAATTATAGAGGAGCAAAAATTAGTACGCGCAGAATTGTACAGATTAGGGGAAGAAATCCAGCAGGCCCCAGTAGCGGGGAGAGACACCGCTCAGGCGGAACAAATTACACTACAAAAGATGACTGAGCTTGATGATGTGGAAGCGTATTTAACCACCTGCATCTCGAAATGCATGGCCCAAAGAGCAATGGGCTGGGAGAGTAGCCCCTTATTTAATTGGAGAAGCCCAAAAAGCATATTATGATTTAAAAGAGGAAGATGCAGAGAATTATGAGACTCTGAAAAAGGAGATATTGGCAAGACTAGGGGTAACCATGGCGATACGAGCAGTCCAGTTTCACAATTGGAGATACCAGATGAACAAGCCTACGAGGTCTCAGATGTTTGACCTGGTACATCTGGCAAAGAAATGGCTCCAGCCAGAAGAATTAAACCCAGGACAGGTGGTAGAAAGGGTGGTGTTGGATCACTTTGTGAGGAGTCTGCCTGTTCACCTGAAAAGGAAAGTAAGTGAAGGGGATCCCCAGACACTAGATCAGGCCGTGGACTTGGTGGACAGACACCATGCCACAGAGGCCCTGATTAGGGAGGAACAGGGGACCTACCGTTCAATGGTAGGAGTGGTTGAGCAGTTGCCATACCCTGTCGTACTGGGACGAGACTGTCCCCATTTCCTCCAGATTTGGAACACGGTCCAAACAGCTAGGCTAAGACCAATCCGCTGCCCGGAAGACCGTGGTGATGCCCCTACCGACGACCCTGATGAGACGGACCCACAAGAAGGCGGGGCTGAACTTGGAGTTGAGTTTGAAAATATGGATCTACCGAACTGGGAACCCCCAGAACGTTGTGGTAAGTTTGGGTCGGCCCAACTAGAAGATGGGAACTTGAGACATGCGTGGGGGCATGTCAGGAAAATTGATGGGAAGTGGTGTACTGATCCTAATACAGTGAGTTACCCATATTTTATGACAAAGAATAATCTCCTATATCAGGTGCAGCAGAAGGGACAGGAAGAAGTGGAACAACTCCTTGTTCCCCGGGCCTACCAGATGAAGCTCCTCAACTTGGCCCATAGCCACCTCCTGGGTGGACACCTGGGGGTAAAGAAGACATCCGAGAGACTCCTCTCTAGGTATTATTGTCCAGGGATCTATAAGGCCATCGAGAAGTACTGTCTGGAATGCCCCGAATGTCAGAAAAGTGCGCCACAACCTTATTATAGAAACCCTTTGATTCCCCTCCCAATTATTGAAACCCCCTTCGAACGGATTGGGATGGATTTGGTGGGGCCCCTGATCAGAACCACCAAAGGTCACCAGTATATTTTAGTAAGAGTGGACTATGCTACCAGGTACCCCGAAGCCATTCCGTTGAGAGCTGCCACCGCCAAAAACATAGCTAGGGAGCTAGTACAACTGTTCGCTCGAGTCGGAATTCCTAAAGAGATCCTAACTGATCAAGGAACACCTTTTATGTCTAAAGTCATGCGAGACTTATGTAAGCTACTGGGTATACAGCAGATCCGAACCTCAGTTTATCACCCTCAAACCGATGGTCTAGTAGAACATTTTAATAAGACCCTGAAAAGCGTGCTTAGGAAGACTATGCAAAAGGATGTGAAAAATTGGGATCAGCTGCTCCCGTATCTCATGTTTGCGGTTCGAGAAGTACCGCAGGCTTCGACTGGATTTTCCCCATTTGAATTATTATACTCTCGGAAACCACAGGGCCTATTGGACGTGGTCAAAGAATCGTGGGAACATCAACCTTCCCCTTTACAAACTATCATTGAGCATGTGGAACAGATGAGAGAAAGAATAAGTGTTATTGTTCCCATAGTGAAAGAAAACCTGGAGAAAGCCCAGGCTCAACAACAACAAATTTATAATAGGGGAGCAGTTGCGAGGGAATTTCAGATTGGGGACAGAGTACTGGTTCTAGTTCCAACCCCAGAGTGTAAATTCTTGGCATCCTGGCAGGGGCCTTATGAAGTGGTGGAAAAGGTGGGGCCAGTCAACTATAAGGTCAAGGAACATGACAGAAGACGGCAGCATCAAATCTACCACGTCAATTTGCTGAAGAAATGGCATGGTTCCGAAGTTCTGCTCACCCACTTTTCCCCAGACTCTCTGGAAGAAGAAACGGGTGCGGTAGCCGTGGGACACGTGGCTCCGGCACAGAAACAGGAACTACAAGAATTCCTAACCCAAAACAAAGATGTTTTTTCCTGGACACCTGGTCGAACCCACTTTATAAAACATAAGATTGTCACGGAATCAGGAAAAAAGGTAAGGCTACCCCGTATCGAGTACCAGAAGCCAAAAGGAAATTGATTAAAGAAGAGGTGGGAAAAATGCTGGAGATGGGAATAATCGAGGAATCCCATGGTGAGTGGGCTAGCCCGATAGTTCTGATCCCCAAGCCGGATGGAACTATTCGATTTTGCAACAATTTCAAAAGGTTAAATGAGATCTCGCTGTTTGATGCATAGATGAACTAATCGAGCGATTAGGTAACGCTCGATACATCAGCACCCTTGATCTTACGAAGGGATATTGGCAAGTGCCGCTGGCCAAAAAAGATAAAGTATAGGGTCCTACCCTTCGGTCTGCATGGCGCTCCCGCAACATTTCAAAGATTGATGGACCGAATTCTGAGACAGTATCGGGATTTTGCACCCGCCTACTTGGATGACGTCGTAATCCACAGCCCGACCTGGGAACAACATCTACAACACCTGGAAGCAGTGACTGGAGCTTTGCGAGCAGCAGGATTAACGGCCAACCCAAATAAATGTCTGGGGGCTAGGGAAGCCAATTACCTGGGTTATATAATCGGGAGAGGATTGATCATGCCCCAAGATCAGAAGGTACAGTTAATTAAGAACTGGCCCAAACCAGCTACCAAGAAGCAAATTCGAACGTTTTTGGGACTGGCGAGTTACTATCGACGTTTCATTCCAGGGTTTGCATCCATAGCCGCCCCTCTACACGACCTGATGAAGAAAATAAAATGGACCGACTTGGAAGAGAGGGCCTTCCGAGACTTAAAAGCAACTCTCGCTTCTCAACCCGTCTTACAGGTACCAGACTTCAGTAAGCCTTTCATGGTACAAACTCATGCTTCGGACACTGGGATTGGAGCCATACTGTCGCAATAAATTTAAGGACTGGAGCATCCTATTCTGTATATCAGCCGTAAGTTGAATCTGCACGAAAAGAACTATTCTACGATAGAGAAAGAATGTCTAGCAATCAAATGGGCCCTAGACTATTTGAAGTATTATTTATTGGGAAGACGATTTATATTATACACAGATCATGCGCCATTAACATGGATGTTACAAAATATGGATAAAAATGATAGAATTACACGATGGGGTCTTAGTCTGCAAAGATTTCAATTCCAAGCGGTATATAGACCAGGAAGGAAACAAGGAAATGTAGACACCCTCTCCCGAATGCACTGTTTATTTTCTAGATCGCCCGAGGTCGGGGCTGATCTCAGGGGGAGGGAATGTAAGAGGACCCGGGGAAGGGTCATCCATAACCGGTATTTCCGGAACGAAACACTGAAAATACTAGATATGGACCTTAGAAAAATGGCGGCCAAAAAGAATCAGCTGACCGGTAAATGGAAAGGGTCTACCCTGAGAAACAATGAGACACAGCTGAGGCGCATCAGGAACCGAAAAAATATAAGTGTCCCGGAGGCAGTGAACAGGGCAGAAGCCAATTAGGTGAATGCGGTTTGGAGGAAAAGAGAGGAAAGAGGTGCATGTTAAAGATCGGGCTAAAGAATAACGGACTACTGAAAGGAGAAACGGTTTATGGTTTTTTGGATTACGGACACTGGATAAGGATACATTGCGGATTGGCTTTATTACGGATTTTTGGAACTCGGATCGGATCAGGATTAAGGGAACGGATTACGGACTGTATTTGGAAGACGGTTGGAGGAAGAAACGCCATGAAACTCAGGGAAGAAAAGTGTGGTGTGAGTACTACTTTCATTTACATAAACTTTCCCCCGGAGACACCACAATACATAGAGGTTTTTTAAAATTGCATACTAAACATTTATTTTGAATTATTTAATTTAATTAAGCACATACTGTATGTGCTCAGAAGGCATCTCTCTTTTTGTTATTGTTACCAGGGGACTCAACAAAAGGTGGTGTCATATTTGGGAGTAGCTGTCGGAGTAGGAGACTTCTACTGTATATAGTGTTTTCACCACTATATATACGGTATCTCTTAGAGTATTCGAATGCACTTTTCAAATATTTTACTGCAAATTCACATTCTGTCTTCAACAAGAGAAACAGTGGTAGCTTTTTTTGCCTAACACATTCTGAGAATATATATTGTTTTTGTCACATCATGTTACCCAAGAGTTTTATTTTGCTTCCACTTTTGGTTGAATTCTCTAAATGTGGGGGTTGTGCCTACTGATCAGAAAATGCCAATTGCAATACATATATAGTAAAAAGATGGTAAGCATACTATTTTACCAGAGTTAAATGGCAAGTGTCCGAACAAAAATCGTGTTCTAGCACATGGTCTTAAATATGATTTTAGAAGTGATATTTTTTTTGCCTAATAGGTTTGCCTAAGGTTTCTCTGAGCAAGTAGATTAGCTAGGGAAAACATATGAAAATTGTTTAGCAACATTTTCTAGCTAACCTCCTTGCTTAGAGAAATCAAATAGCAATCAAAGATTTATATTGTATATTAACTGAAGATCAAGCATCAAAGTGACAGTTGAAAGGTGAAAGGCAAACAGGTTTGGAATTTGTGATTGATTTTTTATTTTGGTATCACACAAAAATGAACATATAAACAACACAGGTCTGGAATTGATCAGCATATAGCAACATGGGACTTCCTTATTCATATAAATGGTAATTACTCTTATAGAGTCAGTACACCCATCACATTTGTAGATGATACAAAAACAGGTGAGGTTTCAAGGGCAGACACCCTGTCAAGTGAAACATAATTTGATGTGCACATTAAAAGATCTAGGTGTTTACATTGAGTATTAACTTTGGCCTTGTAGACAGATGGAAGTCAAGACTATACATTTTAAATCAAATGAAATAATTTTAAAATTACGCAAGAAATTGATCAGACATCACTTGAAACACTCCTTCCATTTTTGTCAACACACTACAAGAAAGGTACAGTATTACTGCAAAAGATGTGATCCGGATTAATTTCTGTTCTGAAAAGAACAGCACACTCAGACAAGCTAAGGCAAACCGAGTTTGAGAACCTTATTCTAGTACTCAAAATCATGGAAGGGATAAACAAGGTACACTTACAGGATTGCTTCAAGATCACCTGCAATGCAAGCACACAGAGGTACAAATGTTTTCTAAAAAAAACATGACACGTTATTACACTGATAAAACTAACTTGAATGCTTGATTTTTTTAGGTTACGCTACTAGCACAACTGAGAAAGATGAGCTGAATGGCCTTTTCTTGTCATATGTTTTTTTTCTAAAATCTTTGTGATGAGTCATGTAAACCATATCACGTAAAGTGAGAGAAAAATACAATACAACTTTATTAATGTTGACATCAATGTTTCATTTTTGTGAGTGTGGCAATGCTAATACAATGCAAAATTAACATGTGAACTAAAATCTTAATGAATAAAAGACTAATGTTCTGTATGCAATTATAGTGCACAATGAAATGAGGATAATCAGTTATAACCTTTGTATCAAGAAATGTCACACTGCATTGTTAGTTTCTCTGCTTAAGATTTGCAATCCTAAAACCCTGCAAATAGACGAACTCTAACAGATTCACTGAAAGTGCAATGCAGAAATATATATTTCCAGAAAATGCGCAACAATTTTGGTTATTTAACTGGTTTCAGAGCATCTGGTTTTGAAAAATGATTTTCATACTATATTATATTTCATAGTCTTTTTCTTTGTCTTGGGTTATGTCAGAACTGTTGATCAGTTTATCAAAAAGAATGTCTGAAGCTGTTGATTCACAAAAGTCAAATGAAGACAAAATTCAGAGCAATTCATCACCTGCTCAGGTAATTCATCTACAAGTATCCCAATGAAAAATTCAGGTGTAGCTTTATATTGATTATTGGTAGAATTGAACATACATACAAAACATTTACAAAAATGGAACAGAAAAAATAATGATGAGAATCTGATGATGAAACGGAACCATCTTTTAGCAATAAACACATTAAGTTACAAAAATAATCTGATTATTTTTTTCATGGCTGGGTATTTCTGTACATCATGTTATATAACAGATTGGGGAGTTTGACTCAAGGGGCTAATCTCCAAGTATAATGTCTTAGAAAAAAAATCTGAAACAGGTACAAGGCAAAATATACATTTTCCCTTCCTGATGATCTGTATTTCCCCCAAATTATATTTTTCCAACTAATTAGGGAAACAAACACTGGCTTAGCATACTGTGTGTAAGAAGCATTGGCTCTATTGTCTTGTAAATGCTGAGATCCACATCTGTGTTGCTATGGTTACATCAAACTCCTGTTATGGGTATGTTGTCTAAGAAATTTAGGCGCACACATAAAAATAATAAGCAAAGTAAACCATTGGAGAATGCAATATGAAGACTAAGCGTATCTGCAAAAATAGTCTTTTTGAACTTTCTGCTGCTTGGTAAATAATTAAATCAAAACTACTTTGGTCTATTAACTTTAGGATAAGTTTTTTATTTAGAACTACTGCAGAATTAATGAGAGAAATAGCAGCAGCATTCAAACACATTTTTCAAATATAATGCAAACTGGAGTGCATATTTTTAATACACGAGTACACCATGGTGGGACTGCTAAAATACTCCACATGTTTCTTATAGAGAATCATTTTTCCATATTCATTATGAACATTAATTGCATCATTAAATATTTTCTTTCATACCAGTGCAATCCGATCATTTCCTGTAAAGTTGCTCTATTTATATTTGAAGGATCTAATATTCCTAGAAAAGGCTCTGGGCAGGTACAAAATCTCAAAAAGTTGACAAAAAAGCAGTGGGACTGAAATACAATGAGCAACAGTTTTTTTTTTAATAATACAGGCCGTGAGGAAGGAAAATACCTGTTTAAAGTACAGGCAGGCCGGCCTCCGGGTTTTGCTCACACAGCACAGACATCTCGATTGAAAGACGATACCTGTAAAGCAGTGACAAATGGGTCTCTGATTGTTCAAGGAGCTTGAAAACCCAAGGTCAGAGAAGATACTGGTTTGCACCAAAAAGCAGCAAGTGAAATTGAACAAATGATGTGGGAGAGGGGCAGCACATTGGCACAGTGGTTAGCATTGCTGCATAGGAGATCTGGGATTCTAGGTTCAATTCGGGACCGGGGATGCTGTCTGTGTGGAGTTTGTATGGTCTCCCCATGTTTGCATATGGGTTTCCTCTGGGTGCTCCAGTTTCCTCCCACAGTCCAAAGATGTGCTGGTAGGTAAATTGGCCCTTGTGTGGAGTGTTTGCATTTGTGTCTGTGTGTTGTCCAGTGACGGACTGGAGCCCCAGCCATGGTTTATCTGTGCCTTGCACCTGTAAGCCCCAAATACCTGTGCTTTTTTCAATAAAGCAGTTAGAAGGTGGATAGATGGATTTGGAAAGGCACTTTTAGTCCCCCACATGTGTTCAGCTTATTCCCTTCAGTATCTATTACCCACAAGTAAAAACAGATCCCCAAACTGTTGCAATTAATATGATGCATTACACATTAGTAAAGTTTACTTTCTACATTTTGGAAGTTTGTCATACAAATCTTAAATATCAAACATTTGGCCCTGATCCTGAAGTCTAATTCGCTTAATTAAACCTTTTTCAATTGGCCAGCAATCGATCTCCCTGAGTTCAAAATGCCTTAGACAGTCTCA
Organism: Lepisosteus platostomus; assembly: GCF_059453375.1. NCBI lineage: Eukaryota > Metazoa > Chordata > Actinopteri > Semionotiformes > Lepisosteidae > Lepisosteus > Lepisosteus platostomus. The sequence continues at coordinate 29,081,599 of NC_142623.1, forward strand.
GCTGAAAAGCCAAACAATATTCAGATATGAATTTGAGTACTGTATTTCCTGGAAAAAAGTAAAAGGAGTCCAGAAACAACCTTCAGATTACTAGTGGGAATATTTATCTTCATATCAATTGCTAAAAAAACTGTCTATATTTTATTTAACATTTAAGAATGAATAATGCATTTATAGTGTTTATTTTAATTTTTGTGACCATTACTTGACTTGAGAGGGATTTGATGTAAAATGATTTGAATGTTCTTACAGCATAAAAGATTGTAAACATTTATCTTACTTCATGGGTGAATTCAAGCCATGTTCATTCCAGAACAAGATATTAAATGTCAACGTTAGGGAGATTAGAAAAAAATAGTATTAAATTAACTGGACACATGGATCACAAAAAATATTTTTATTTGTATTGGCCTGGTAGTAGTCAAAAAGTTGGCCAAAAGGGGCAGCAATTTTGGTAGATTTGTGTTTGTAAAAAAGGAATAAGATCATCTCCTTTAGTACCATCCATAAGATCAACAAGATATAAATTGATATAGAACAGTGACTTCTAATTTGCAATTTAGACCAATAGAATTTAAGTAGAGATCACCATAGTACTTCTGGTACTGTGCAGCCTGAAGAATGCCCATCTGGTTGCTTTGGAAGACAGAGCAGCTGCAACCTCCTACTTGGTAACAGGCCAAGGACACCCTTAGCCTTCTGACAGCAGTCCTGTAGTGAAATGTGTGTGATGGGTAAGGAAGTGCTTAGACTAATTATCACTAGGATGAAAACTCTATCTCATTGCCTAGCTGTTTTCTGATTTGTGTTTGCTAACTAAGAATAGACTAGTCAAAATAATTTTGTATATCCTAATGTACTTCTCTTTTCTTTTTACTAACATTGAATGGCCCTGGAGATACCATGGTTTAATTTTTTTCTGACTGTTGCACAGGTATTCAGCAGGCTATTTTAAAATGTATTATTTATTTATGCTTTCTTTTTAACATTATCTGCTTCAATATTTCTTTCTGTTTACTCGTCTACAATGGACATAGTGTATTTCAGTGTTTTTGGTAGCACGATCTGATTCATTTTGAAAAAAATATTTCAAATGATCCATGCTATTTTATGTCAGCTTCTGTTTTTCATTTTTCCCCCACTTTTTTGAAAGTAAATTTGAATGTTGTTTGACATTAATTGACACATTTTAATAAATATGCAATGTTAAAACACTTTAACTCTTACCATTTCATTTTTCAGATTGTAGACTTTTGTTCTGTGACATTACCTGATTTCAGGAGCTTCAGACTTTCAAAAGAGAAATCCATCATTGAAGAAAAGTATTTGATGTGTTCCAAGTGAAACTTTCCTTTCTGCTTTTCTGTTTTGTTCATTTTTATGAGAAGATTTGTACTGTGAGATTCTGAGAAGCCAATACTTCTTTTTGTCCATTAAGGCAAGGTTACAAAAGAATAATTAAACAGGTCTTCTGACCCCTTCGGAGATGAACACTAGTTAAACCATAAATGGTGAAAAGCATATAAGGTTTTCATTCTCAGTATTTGCATTTTTCATTATGTGTTATTATCAAGTGTTTGAAACTTTTCAAATTACTGTATGTTAGTGTACAAACTCTACATCTTTTTGATTCTTTGGTGCTTGTGAAAGTGCTTGTGAGCTCTAAATCTCTGATGCAAGTGGAACTGCTATTTTTCTTTTTGGCTATAAATGTTTAACACAGGAACTTTTATTTGTCAGACAATATAATCTGTTCATGAACCGCCTCTGACTGTGTTGTAATTTTATTGATATATATATATTCTATTTTAAAAGACTAACTACATAAAGACACTTGTCTCCTCTCTGTACAGTATATATCATAAAATACTATGGATGCCTTCATAGGTTGATTTTAAGAATCTTCCTGGTTCTTTTGGTATTTGTTATTTATAATTAATTATAATAATTTCTGTATATACAGGTTTTTATTCCAATGGATCTTTAAATGCTTTACATACAGGAAGGGACCCACCTACAACTTTCTGTAAGTGCAACACAGAGCAGCTAGCAGCATTGCTAGACAACAGTTTATGTAGAGAATTTTAATTAAGGGAGAAATTTAGGTAGGCTAGATTGTATAATTTAGCCAGGACGCTTGGGTTGACCCCCTACTTTTTCAAAACCTGTTTTTCCTCTGCGGTATCTCATCTTAGTAATGCCAGGCCTAGCCATACTTACCTTCTGAGAGCTGACAAGATCAGGGTAAAAAAACTGTTGCCAAAATCTAAGAGGGCCATAAACCAGAGAATCAACGTTCAAACATTGTATGGCTTTTGTTCATGCAACATTGATTCAAACAGCTTTTTTGATGCTCTAATGAACATTAAAGGGTGTAAAGATGTACTTTCTGCTCACATAACCTCACACCTGGTAACCCTCAAACCCAGGCAGTCAGGCCCAGAGTGGTTTCCAAATGTCTCATAAAGGGATCAGAACACATCTCTTTTATTTTTTTTAAATAGTCTTTTCCACAAGGGGCAAATTAACTTTCACGTGGATGTAAACCCTTAAAAATACTTATTTGTAAAAATTCAATTTCATATAAACCATCTTGTTCAGAGGTTAAAAAAGTGAACGTCAGAGCTCCACAGCTGCAAATGGAAAACAGTCATCAAAGAAGATGTTTTAGTAGAACATTTTGCAGCTCACTATTCAATTTAAACCTGCTGCCAGGTGATTATTCAGAGAGTGCAGAAAGTCCCAAGGGCGTTAAAAATTTGAATAACATTCTACCATGAATGTCATGATTCAATACATTCTGTTGAGCATTCTGTCATATCTGTTGAGCAGCAATTCTATTTCTATGACAGCTCTGCCAAAGAAAAGTGCAGCCTGTTCTATTTCCTGGCAGCATCCCCTACAAAGATGTACTTTGGCAAAACCTCACAAACTCTAGTACAATACAGTACAGTACAAACTTTATTTTTATATCACCTTTCATGCCACAGGATTCTCACACTTATCAGAAATACAGATTAGAAACTTACAGCAAAGTACAGTACAGCATAATTATAGTATCGTAGAGACAACTTAAATAATACATGGATCAGAATAGTAAACTGAATTTGAATGGGCTAACATTGTATATTAATTCCAAGTTACAAGTAATTTTGACCCAACATGACTCAAACAGTGAATACAATTTTGCTGATGTTGATGTTATATAGGTGGTATTTTTGAAGAATTTTAGCTTTTATCATGAATTGCTACAAGACTTTAAATTTAAACTGAAAATAAAATCTTCTGCCCTTGTGGCAGATAGATATAAAAGTATTAGATCATCACATCAAATGGAATCTTTTCAGATCTAAACAAACCCCTCAGGAGATCAAATTACAATTTTTTCTTTATTTAATGCTTAAGCTTAATGTGTAGGGTTGTAGCAACTGCAATATCAGTACAAACTGAATCAATAAAACATAAAATGGAGTAGAGTAATATTAACATCCAAGCTTCTCCTTAAATAAACTTTCTAAGTATAGATTATAGTGAAAGATCATGCGGAAAACAGATTTCAATTCTCCATAATTCTCCTGGGTATAAATATAGGAAGATAATTCAATTAGTCACTGCATTTGTCTAATCTGTGGCTTTGCACCCGTCAGTCTGCTGTCCTGCTCATCATACTCTGTCTTTCCCCGCTCTCCTACCTTTGGATCAATTTTCAGCTACTGACACGTGAGTTACTTCCACAGCCAGCCATAAATGACATTGCCTCCATCATGCTTCACAGATGAGGTATTGTTCATCAGAGCATCTGAATTTCCTTTCTTTCACCACACTTTAACTTTTCCATCACTTCAGTAAGGTTTACCTTGGTCTCCACTGTCCATAAAGTGTGGTATCAAAAACTCTCATTTTTGAATTTTGGAGCATGTTTTGATGCTTGGAGGTACTGTAATGTCTTGTAATGAGCACTCAATGACCAACTCTGGATCTAGCTCACTTGTTTTTATTGCGGATGTAACAGATGATGGCAGGAACAGAAAAAAAAATCTTCTTATGTGGAAGAAAATGCTTCCAATCTTATTTTGCAACACTTCACCATGCAGCATGACAGTGACCCAGGATTTTGAGGATTGAAAAATGAAAAACTGTAGAGTAGCCAAGTCCATTTCTTAATCTAAATCCATTTGATCATATAGTTTAAATATTAAAACAAAGCCTTGAAGTGAGAACATGCAAAAATAGGTAAGTGGTCACACCAAAGCATCTTAAATGATTATACAAAGAGTTTGATGAGCTAAGTGATCAGGTCACAGACTTCATTAAGTTATTTGCTGTACAGGATATGTAACAGGATATGTTATGACCCCAGGTGTCTAGGGGTAAAGGGGTGTAACATTTAGGATGGGTTTGGATGCAGGTGGGTTTCTGATGGAGACTTAGGAAGCATGACAGCAAGTTTGGTGCAAAAGGGATTTATTTTAAAAGTGAATAAGTGACTGGCATGTAAACAAAACACAACAACACACAGGGAAAAGGAACTTGAGCGGTGCCAAAGGAAAGAAAAAAACAAAATGGAGCTGGCTAATAAAGGGACGTTAAGCTGACCTAACTACCAAAACAAAACCCGAAACACTCGGTCTTTGGCGTCTCCTAATGCACTAGTTTAACCTTCACTAACTACCCAAAACCATACAAGACATAAGGCACTCACCCATCCTAAACTAGTGTTTCTAATACTAAGACCAACTTAGTGTGCACAATGTACCCGACAAACTCAACTAACCCTTTACACAAAAGTTCACACAAATACACAAGTGAGCTACGAATACAAATAAGGGAAAACAAAAGAAGACATAAAGAATAGGGTACAAACGAGTACAGAGGTTGATATAACTCGTTTGGGCAAGGTAATGGTGAAGTAAAGGATAATACAAACAAACGAAAGTACAAGGAGACGAACACAAACCAACAAAGCTGACACTATACAGAAACACAATAAGCGAAACGAAAGAAAACAAAGAGAGACGAAGCAGAAGCAAAACGAAAGCGAAACCAAAGCCGAAGCCGAAGCCGAACAGCACTGAAATCGAGTGAAAGGCCCCTTCATTCTGAAAACCTCCAAGTTAAATACTGAAGAAGTTGAGTTCTGATTGCCTGAGAAGTTGATTGATGATGACGTAATACGGCAACAATGGTGTAATCTCAGAGTACTTTACAGATAATGGGGACTCCCCTCCACCACCACCAACGTGCAGCCCCACTGGATGATGTGTAGTAGCCACATAACACTCACCAAACATCAACTATCAATGGAGAGGAGGACAGAGTGATGAAGACAATTCAGATATGGGGATTATTTGGAGGCCATGATTGTTAAAGGCCAATAGGAAATCTGGCCAGGATAGCAGGGTTACACCTTTACTCTTTTCGAGAAATGTCCTGGGATTTTTAATGACCACAGAGAGCCAGTACCTTGATTTTATATCTCATCCGAAGGACAGCGCCTTTTTATAGTATAGTGTCCCCTTCACTATACTGGAGCATTGGGACCCACACAAGACCGCAGGATGAGCACCCCCTGCTGGCCCCACTAACACCACTTCCTGCAGCAACCTTAGTGTTTCCCAAGTGGTCTCTCATCCAGGTACTGACCAGCCTCACACCTGCTTAGCTTCAGTGGGTTACCAGTTGGGAGTTGCAGGGTGATATGGCTCTGAAAGGTAATTATAGCACAAGTGCCCCAATACTAATTTTCACTTGAAATCTCTGGATTTAATATTTGCATGGATTCATTAAAAATACAACGATACACATATTATGCTGTGTTTATCATTCATATGAATCTCATGATCACAAATGCAACATGTTTGACAGTAAAACAAAAAGGTTTTGGCCAAAATGTATGTCAGGTAACATACAAAATGGAATTGTCATTTCTCACTGAAGTGACACACGTGTGCCAAAGTGGACTGCTGGGACATGGAGCCTCCAAGAATCAAGGAGTACAACTCATTGGGTGCAGTGGCTTTTTAAAGGGGAATGATCTACTCTATCCTGAAATAATAAAATGTTTTGACTTCATCATGTCACCCATTAAATGATAAATAATTATTTATATTATTTTAGCTGTGATCGGTCTTATTCATACTTTGAGCTAGTGTATTTTTATTTTGTTAAATTTGTTAATTTGTTAAAAACACAGAGGTGATGTTCAATGAACATTAAAGTTGTTTTCAATTTTTGGCATGATTCTAAGTAGTTCTGCCATCAAGGAAAAAATATTTAATGTGTATTTATAATTAACAGAAAATTATCTCATAATGACAAAAAATGATGTTGGTACTACAAGAACGTGCATTATTGTGTAATAACTAGCTACAAAGGATAATTTGAGTGTATGAAAAACCTATAACATTGTGCAATGACAGCAACTAAAAACTACTGATAGCTCAGCTGGAACTCTGGGTTTGTGACAATATCCAACTTACTTTTGACTGAGGTTTAATCATAATAAAAAATAAATTTTTAGCTAATGTGAACACAATGATTATAAGCACTCAGACTTATCCTTGAAAGAGAAAGACTGTATCATACAATTAATTACACTTTTTGAAACTGATAGTCAACAAATGATAATGTAGATTTTGTATGACAATTTTGCTATCACTTGATTACCACATAAAGTACCAGATAATGTACAGCATTATACTAAATTGTATAAAGTTTAAATTATTAAGAAGCTTAAACTTTAATTTATAGCTAAGGACACATGATATAATTTTGTTGATATTGATATTTTCATACTCTTATTGAAAACCAAGGCACAGTTGGCATTTAGGAATGGATTTACATCTCATGAATTAAAAGTGCCTTTCCAAATGTATTGTGTCTGTGACATAAAACATCAGTATACAGGTTTTAATATTCTATTTTTGGAAGGTGTGTTTTATGTGCAGGATTAATGCTTCCTCTCTGAGCATCCTTAAATTAAATAAAAAAAAGATTGTATACCAGCAAATGTAAAGCTACTTTGTCAGCTATATTTGGATCTGGCTCAATTTCATTTTTGCAGCTTCACTCATCACTTTACATTTTTAGCCCTCTAGCTACTTAAAAAAAGACTAATTTCACTACACCTTGTGCTGCATAACAGGAATTAATTCCAACCTTTACATTCATGCTGCAAGTCAGTTACAAACTACACAAATTTCAGTGCACTACATTTTAATATTACATTTTTACCAGGAAGAGCACTAGATTTATTTTTATATACTGAGTTAGCTTTTTGAACATTTTTTTTTATTCACAGCTATGCTGTTTATCTTGTAAATGTTGATGCACATTTTATGACTGGGATTCTAAATGTAAGCAGTTCTAACAATTTTGTTTAATCATCAGAGCAATAATCCTATTGATAGCTGTTGTGAACATGATATATAATAATCTCCAGCTCACACTACAAAGTCCTGAGTGTCTCTGCTGTTTAATAGGCTTCGAGAGTTCATTTATTGCCAATGAAAACCTCTTGGACACATTGTGAAATAATCACTTTACTACAAAATGACCTTTTTATCCACGCTTCTTAACTTTAATTATCTGACAGAGTAAAATACCTTGCTCTTTTAATTTACAATAGCAGTGCTACTTTTGAATCAACATTAATTCTGTGTTTTAGATGATCAAACTGTAATCAGGATCTCCAGGTTTTCTAAATTGCTTAATAAAATGAAAAATATACATCTTGTAAATGCACACAGGAGAAGCATAATGCAGTCAAATATAAGTGTTATTCCCATAAAACTTTCAAATCTCGCTAGGGTTGGAATAATTTTTTGGTACTGTGATACAGGATATATCTTATCCCAATATATTGTGGTGTGACTTAATCTATTTTGTAATATGGAGATAAATTATGACTTCTCAATAACATAAATCTTCAAAGACACCACCAGGGTTTCTACTATTATAACAACACTCACTGCTATAAATAGATCTTAGTTTGTGGGAGAAGAATATTAAATCGCATCTTTAATTCACATCTATCAGAATCTTCAAAAACATGATCATAGCAGCTCAAGGTAAATTATACATGAGCAGCTAATATAACCCATCTCATTTACCAATCAAATCTAATTGACTCTCTGTCAGGTGTTCCTCATCATTAAAATCATGTTACTCTCTACACATCCATAAATTGTTTTTTTTTAAGAATGGGGGTCAGGTGTAGATTATTATGGCATACCTGGATAACAAATATTAATAGTTTCTTTGCCAGGAGTTTTTGAAGTGACCACAGCTATAGTATTGTCACTTGCCATGTTTAAGTAACTGTAGATCAAAACTACTGAAAATGTCAGTGACAGGCAAGCAAATTCAACTTCCACTTCAAAACATCCATCCATTCATCCATAATCCGTAAGCTGCTTATCCTTGTGAAGGTCACCACAAGTTTCAGCCGATGTCTACAGCAGAGAGTGAAAGATGGATGTGAGTCCATAAAAGGGCACAGAGGAAGGGGACAATTTAGAAGAGCTCATAATATGTAGTCTGTATATTTCTGGAGGTAAGAGGAAACTGGAACACCTAATAAATGTCAATTTGAACATATACACCTCTATAAATCCATCTAAATCCACAATTAAAAGAAACCCCAAAACATTTTAAACAAAGTTTAGAAACTACATTTCTGAAGTTGTTTAGAATACATACAATGAAGAAATGTGTGGTTGTTATATATTAAGGACTGCATGTCACTTTTTTTCAATCTGCCCTAGCTTTGACAGACCAATCATCAGAAAGCTGTCCAAGTCATTCATTCAGTCTTCACAACAGACATTTTATAGCTATCCAGATGACAAAGGCCCAGGGGAAAAATATGCAAGAAATGCCTGTGATACACAAACATTGTGATGCACACAACCATATACAGTATGCGCAATTGTTCCGCTGTTTATAATTATATTACTGCTTTTGACATGTACTGTTTTTGTCTTTAACTATATTAAGACTGAGAGGAAATGAATACTCTTCTGCTGCATCTTTAGAAGACTACACAGATGTCCTCTATTTTGAGGTACAAGTACCTTTTGCCTACTGTTGAAAAAGCCATGTCTAAACCACGTCCACATAAAATATAAATATAAGTGGTGTTGGTGGACAAGTCGATGTTCCCGATGTACCTGAATGTCCAACCCCCCCCCCAAAAAAACACTTTAAACAGAAGTCCTGACTACACCCAGTGTCCTGGTTAAATTGCACTGGGAGTTTGAACATTCCGACCTCCCTAAAGCCCCCTTCCCCCTCTTAGTTCACCTGCTGAGCACTTTGTCACTTCTATACCTGATCTACCCTGTATTGGGACAGCTGCACTTCAATAGTTGATGAAATGGGTGGGATCCCTCCTATTAGTAAAGCGACTTGGACGCCTTTGGGAGGAAAATCACTATACAAATGTATTAATTAAAAGACATGTAACTAATTACATCTTATATGTAATTAATCACAAGTACAGTGATTATTCATAATGACTGACAGAACACACATAGCACAAATGCACAGGAAAGTCTTGTATCAGCATTACTGAGCTCAGCGCAGTTACAGTACAGTATCAGTCCTAGTTTTATATGATAGAAATTAGACACATAATGAGCAAGGTTGTTTCTTCATAAGGCAAATGTATTTCTAGAATTAAAATGGCAACTGTGCAATGCTCTATAAACTCACGTTGAATTGTAAAGCACTACAAAGAAAAGCTACAAAGCTTTTGTAAACTGCTATAAAAACAGTAATCTTTAGAAAATACAGTAGCTCGCAATTAAATGTACACTAACTAGCATTACAAAAATATGCTAGTAAGAGATAATTATAGCAACCTATAGTAAACGTGTTCTAGGCTTATAAATCATCATCATACAGTACATGTCTTTCAAATGCATATTGGGCCATTATAGGTACCCTGTACACAAAAGTACATGTATTCCAAACAGTTCAGGAGTAGCTGTAGATATCATTCTCACCCTAACAAGCAGACAGACAGATACACAGATTTTTTACTTCAAAACCCTTGAGTTAGTGGGAGGTTGTCAGAGCCTGCCACAAATCAAACTTAAAGTGGTCTTTATTATTCCTGAGATAAACTACATAGTGATTAAAAGTTATATTATGATCGCTTTAAGAAGTGTAATGATTTCTTGAATGTTGTGAACTGTTGTAACCTGCAATGTGGTTCTATATTTCTGACCTGTGTGATCTGATTAATTGATGAATCTGTTCCATCTATTGTGTAGGTAGGAAGGCAAGCTGTTCAGGCGTTTGCAGAATTTAGACCAACTTGCTTTCACATTTAAAAAACAATTACTTGAATAACCCTGAGGACATAGAAACTGTGAAATTGGTATCAGAAGAAAATAAAATCAAAAACAGCCAGATTGTATGTAGGAGGAACTTCATCTAAATGGGTGGTGAAATTGACAATACAAGCAAACAGAAAGCCAGAATTTGTTAATTATACATGTAACTAGCAGAAAGAAAATATATGTATATTTAAATATTTATAGTAATATTCTTTCTTACATCTTGTACTATTGTACTATTGCTTTTGAGAGTTTTCTAAGTTAGATAAAACTCAAATCTGCACATACTGTAAATGCAAACAGCCATTTATATTATTTACTGAAATTTAAACAAATTCATAATTAGAAATAAGTTCACTATGAGCATCTATAAAACTGGAACTAAAAAAATTAAATTAATAAAATTCTGTATAACACATTTAATAAACACATGAAAATAAAAAAAATCTAAACTAGCCGATATGTGTTTGAAAGTGTTTTCAAGAATAATATTTTACAGCAAATAGTTATAGTTGAGTATAAACTGTGTTACGCATTCAATAGTGAGTGTGTGAGAAATGTAAACTGTCTCAGCAATGCCTAGTGCAGATCAGGGTTTAATGCTTAAGGGAGATTTGTGAATTTAAGAGAGCAGAAAGGCAGTTTAAGTAGAATTTCTTATTTTACTTCCATTTGGGACTTCACTTAAAAGATGAGCTGTTATCAAAATCCATCTCATGTAGTTAGATTTATATCTGAAACAGGAAATTGAATTAATAGTAGTGGTGTACAGTAGCTATTTCTCATTAGGTCATGAATAACTAAGGTTTACAGTATTTTCTTTACTTTCTGCATGCAGCCTTGACAAAGGATTACTAGAGACCTGCATATGGTAAAGCTGAGAAAAATTGCCTCTCCTAGATTACTTAAGTATAATTAAATAATTTCTACTTTATTTGCTAAGCCAATCCTTAAAATAAAATAAACTTGAGAAATCCATTCATAAAAAAAACAGATTAAATGAATATATTACTAATTGTGACTTTTGGGAAAGAGTTAGACGGTATGGAATCAATGTCGACCCACTGTATTAAATAAATGTTTACTACAATGTTTATTCATATTACCATTCACTTTTGTCTGGAGAATGTAATTAGCTATTTGTAAAAATATTTTAATTAACTTTTAATAGGGTTTTTATTTTATGAAGTATAACAAAAAATAACTAAGTGCTGTACTGTGTTTCAGCTTTTAATAACATCTTAATCGTAATTATTCATGCTACTTTTTAGCATAGCTAATTAATTACCTGTCACCCTAGTCTGACAGCTGTGTTTGTCAAAAGCTGTAAATGAAAGACTGGAATCTTCAGCAATTAGATCATGTTGCCTGGCAAAACTCTGCTTGTAAAAAACGATAAAGGCCAGAGTTCAGTGGAGAAGTTACTCTGTTTTTGAAATGTATTTGTTTAGGTCCTTTAGACTCATATTGATCATTTCGATACTATCACCTTTCCCTCTAATATCAGGCCAATTATACACATGTCTCCTGTCACTAAACAAATGCTAGTTCTTAGTGATGTCTCAGGAACATGAAGTGAAAGCATAGTCTACAGTGCAACTAATTAAAGGTTTAAAAGAGCTGAAAAAGGATGAAAGCATTTTGCCTGACACTTACTACCTTAAATTTCCAGCATACCTGGTTTTGATATTCACAAGGAGGGTAGGACAGTGGCATGGCTTCCAGTTCTGATGCCTCCCCACTTTTATGGACAACCTTTGATTGCAGCCTGAGATGTTATCTGTTTGCATGTTCACACCGTGCAAATCATTGCATGCAATCATTCTGGTGTACTCCCACCACTCAAAGACACACTGGTGTATATAACTAATGTCTTTGCATTATAATTGTGTGTCTGTGTCCTGCAATGTATTGCCATCCTATCAAAGATGTATTAAATAATTTGGTCTATAAACAACAGTAAAGCCTTATTTACTTTAGCCTTAAGCTTTATTTATTCCACTTGAAAATTCAGAACAGCATCTTCAATCAGATAAATTTTGATTAATTATGCCTATTTTGTCTCCCTTCAACTCTGAACAACTATGTCTAATCTGTCCGGAGAGCTCTGTCAGTCATGCTCTGCACCAGCTTTGCAGTTTCATTGCAACTACTGTACACTTTTGTACAAAGTGAGGTAAAAAAAGTTGATATAGGATATATCCTGCAGTTTTACTGCTGAGCTTGGGACCTCAACAACAATCACAAGAAAATCACATCTCAGTCTGTTCTTCTTAATTTCAGAGCAGTGGTCTTCCATATTTTAGTGAGGACTATTTTGATGAGCTGCTTTTAAATGTTATGTAACCAATCATCGGTGTAAGTAACACAGTGCTCCTGTCTGTATAATTACTGTGCACAATCTCTGAAATTGTGTTTTTAAATTGGTTCACAATGCACAGCAAATTCATTGAAGTGTGGTTCTTCTTGTGATACAACACTCATCACAGTTGGGCATTCAAGACTTCTGAAGCACAAAACCAGTACTGTTAATACGTAGCTAGATCTAATATAAACAGAACTGCTGACAGTTCTAAACAGACACTGAAGGGCAATGGAGACAAATAAACAGACAGGTGGAACAAGTGAAATTAGGATTCTGGGCTGCAAGCAGGCTGAATCGATCTATCTGACTGTCTGTCATGGGAATGTGAATATCAATTAGTTGCAGCCATATCACAGAGTTAAGAAAACACAGTAATCAGGAGTGGACAATCTTAGCACTTTCTTTACAGGATTTCAAGTCTTTCAATGAATTATTAAGTTGATCCTTAATACCTTAAATAACCAGATGCTGAAGACCACTTTGATATATAAGGAATAATAATGGAATGGAATTGCCAAGTTTGTTCACCCCTGGTTAAAAAGGGACTTCTCATTTTCCTTTGTATATACTGTACAAAGTCAAGAATAGCAGCAACAGATAACTGTCTGTCTCTTATCAGGTCTCATGAGAGTGACTTTGCAACCTTTAGCCAGTGCAATGGGTGCATATACTGTATGTATCTTACAAGGAACAGCTTTAAGGGGTATGATGGGCAAGCTGTCTCTATGAGTTATAGAAATGAGCCATTCAACGAAGCAAGAAAACACAGGAGTATAAACAGACTTCAAATACTACCTCCTGCACAGTTTATAAAGACGGAATTAATCTTGTTGCCTTTCTTTTAGTAGTGGTCCATCTTAAATTTAGTGAGCTAGTTCTTATGGCTCATTGAGCTACTTTGGATATATATGTTTGATAACCAAATTAACCTCCAGCTTCTCTGTGATAAGAAATTTCCCACATGTCAGTGAGTTTTCTGCTTATAAATTCTGTTGAAGGTGCACTTGTTATGAGGAGGGTTTATCAGCAAGAAACACTTTTGGATAGAGTCAGGAAAGCATGAAATTGGAAATAAAGCCTTTAAAAATATTGATCCATCACTCTTACTAACAATACTAAATAAGGCATTTTAAAATTAAAAGCCTATTTTCCTGTTTATCTCTAAAGATAAAATGCATCATATACTGCATATAGTCAAGCCATGAGGAATTTGATCTGATTTATACTTATCTTATCTTTATATTATCTTTTAGTATTCAAAACTGAAATTAAGCAGCATATATTGTAACCTAAAATACTTATGCAATTGATGTACAGTACTGTATATATATTGCCTCTACAACTCTATATGCCCAAAACAGTTAATTTTTATTACTTATTCCAAATTTAAAACGGTAGTGTTATATACATATTTTTACAATAATATTACAAAATAAAAAATGACAGGTGCCATTTTCGAAACAGTAACTGTATAGAAATTAAGTTAATTAATTTTGTTGTATTTTAAATCACAAGCTACTGTAAATATAATTGTACAGTACATTAAACATTAAAGTGCAGAAAGAAATTTAGATGAAGAAATTTAAAGAAGGAACTTAGGTTTAAACATATAAAAAAGAATGATTTACGCTTAAATATCAAAGGTTGAACCATCAAGATTTTCCCGAGTCAGCTGTAATTAAACATTTCAGAAAGAATAAACTTAGGGCAATTTGCTGTTGTCAAGTGTAGCCAAGGGCACCTCAAATGTCTCAGGATATACAGTATAGTTAGGCCGTAAAATGTGGTTCTAGTATCTCTCAATCTTTGCATCAGGCTGTTCAAAATTGAAGAGGGAAAGCTACAGCGCACTCTATTTGCTTTCATAATGTTCCTCGATTACCCGTATCGGTCAAATTAATCGTGCAAGGTTACTTTCAAATAGTTTTCGAGGCATGTCCTTCTGCCTTCACTGAATAGAAATTTCAGTTTATTTCCGTAGTTCCATGTAGTTAATTCAAGATCACTTTTAGGTGATGGCTATTGGGGTTAGAGGGGTGGATGGGTCGTACTGTAGGTACAGGGCGGGATTGGTAAAATAAGATATCAGTATTTTCTGTGAGTGAATAATCAATAGAGTGTCCTGTGCACCACCCAAGGGAAATTACAGACCAGTGGAGAAGAGACTGAGATAGATCAAGACAATTTAACTTCACAAATACTTCCAGGCAGTGAGTGAAACTAATTCAAATGAGATGCAGACCTCAAACCAGGGGAGAATTCAAGGACAAGTGGGCGAGACCGTTGTTGCCGAGTTAGGTTAATTGATATGGACGCAAAGCCTTTCTTTCTGGTTAAGGCACCAAGCATGTCTAAATAATGCTTGGAGAATTGAGTTAGAAAGTGTACACACAATGCTTACAAACCTTGATGAGTGCATTTCAACTGAGACTTGCACATACAGTATCTTGTTAACGGAAATCATTTCCCTATTTATTCACATGTGGATAAGGACTAAAGACATCTGGAATTAAATCTGAAGGCACACGCACAGTGCTTATTTTAGGTGCTTTTGTTAGTAATAGGACATGACTTTTCCTGATGTTTTTCTCCAATCCTTCTCTATCTCCCGATGTTTCTCAAATCACTTTCACTTTTAATCTTAAACCACGTTAAAGGCTGATGGCTGATGGAGCCTACAAACAGAAAATAGAGAAAATGTTTAAATATCCTGGCTGGCCTAGGCTGCAGGGACCTGGAAATGTCCTTTCACTCATAAATGTCAAAAGGGTAGATTTGTATATTCTACACACAGTCTATAAGCTCTGCAACCTTTGTTCTGTTCTATTCAAAAGGTCATGTGGGCACTAATGAGGCACAGGCAGAGAAAATAACAAGCTATTGTGGTACTGCAGACATTCACAGTTTCCTCTATATGTTATCTACTACATTACAGGAAGGTTTAATTGGCAAATAATTTTAAACACAAAGAAGGACTTTTATGCAATACACCTATTTTAGCAAGCAGATACGTGTACAGTACATACATCAAAGTGCACTGATTATTTTAAGAGAAAAATAAACATGAATATTTTTGCATGACATATTTTGTGTTAAACGTTAGTTATAAGTAGCTTCTTGCATGAAATCTAAGTATTGCATTTTAAAACAACACTTTCACAAGATAGCGTGGGCTTGGTTTTATGTGTATTCTTGATTTTATTTAGTATTCTCAATCAGTCATTTCATAAATTCCAGACTGAAAGGAAAAAACAGTGATTACAAGTCTTTTTTAGGCTTGCAAGCTTTCTGGATGCTTGGCTGCTGTTTTGTTCTTAAACTCTAACTGCCTATGCTTGGGGACTGCTGCACAGATTGAACTGAATCTTGGCAGATGTCACCAACAAGAGGCTGCTTCTGATTTGCACCTCACAAATTGTTGCAATAATCTTTCCACCCATAGCGGGCCATCAACTGCTTAGTGGAATGCAGCCTGTTATACTTACTGCTCCTGTTCAATAATTGTTTGCCAGTGGTTATTATAAAGATCAGTGCAATTACAGTCTAATGAAAAAAAAAGGTTTTCTGTGTAAACCACGAAGACTGTGTGACCACCAGTTTATTCTAACACACATCCCACATCTCAGAGTAGTAAAAGCAAAAGCTATTTGTTTTATTAACTTCAAACAAATGTAGGTATCATATCAGTTACAATACAATTCAAATATGATGAAATTGAGTTGTTCAGTATACTACAATGGTTGCCAGACTGCCACTTACTGAAGCTCTGCAGTTCCAAACTGCCTCCCCTCAAAAGGCATTAAACTGAGACAGTCATCATCTCTTTAGAACAGTTTGCATTAAAATATTAAAAAAATAGTCCCTGCATAACAAACTAGTGACATCAAAATTAATCTAGTTACAGCAGAATTGTCAACTGGCTACTGTTGAAAAACTATTTATCCAGTTTACCAAATATTATAGAAGACGTTTTAGGGAATATTTAATAAAGATATTGTACTCTGGCATGTCGAAATCGTTCATGAAATGTGTAACTAATCAGCTTTAAAGTATCAGGTATCATAATGGTCACTAGCCAATTGAGAAACGACTGCTGTTGCAGCTATATCGGGAAAGTGAACCAATGGATTTCAAATCTGCCAAATGTCAGAATAATAATAATAATAATAATAATAATAATAATAATAATTGCTTACACTTATATAGCGCTTTTCTGGACACTCCACTCAAAGCGCTTTACAGGTAATGGGGACTCCCCTCCACCACCACCAGTGTGCAGCATCCACCTGGATGATGTGACGGCAGCCATAGTGCGCCAGAACACTCACCACACATCAGCTATCAGTGGCAATATCCATGCATACTGGACATCAGCATGGATCACCATAACACTTATTGCGACAAATTATGATACTCAAAAACTGCCTTTTTACAAACTTTACTTATCCAATGAAACCCAAACTTGGTATTTGTTATTGTAGGAGATTGGGGTTTTTATATTTGTTGTTAAAATCAGAAATTGTAACAGTAAATTGAGAATGTATATTACAACTTTAAGGAACCAATCAAACTTAATAATTTACTGTATAGTCTCACACACAGAGATTCTAAATATACAATATAGAATTTATTGCTATCACCAAAACATGCAGAACAAGTATAACAAATGTATTAGAATATATCCGTGAAATGATCTGCTGTGAACACAAATGCTGATAGTTCACTCAGGGATTACAGAGATCAGAGTTAATAATTTCAGAGTTAAAAGACATATCAACTACAATGTTTTACAGTCTAGCTCGTAGGTTCTATTAGCCTCATATTGAAATCACTCTAAAGTAAAGTAAATTGAAATTTTCAGAAGTAAAGTAAAAGAATTATAATGTGAATAATGAAATTTAATATTAAAAGATCTGTTGTCAAAATGTCCTGAGTTTAAACTTTGCATTGGTACAGGAGCTGGGTTGTGTTTCTGTAGCAGCTTACGTTGAGAGAGACAGAGAGCTTTTCATTGTGTTGGGTTCAGTAGCTCTGCCAAAGTAGTGTCTTGCTGACTTTAGTCTTTAAAACAGTGTCTTTGCACAGTTTGTCTTTTTGAGGTCCACAGGCTAGACAAAAAGGGAACTCAGTTCATTCCATGCTATAGATTTTGGTTAGAATATGCTCAGATATTCTGGATGCTTAAAAAAAAGTCTAACAGAAAGTCTGTTTGATTTCATTTATCAGATTAAAATAACAGATAGTTTGTGAACACAAGATTTCTTCTGTTTCAGAAAGAATATCTTGGACAGAATTTTGCACTTTACTGGCTTTTTTCTTGGCTTGGTGTCTTGAGGAAAAGTTTAAGTCCTGACTTGGACTGCTTCCAGCCACATGTTAGTAAAAGTCAGTTTGCCAGTTTAGAGAGAGATTTCAAGCCAGTCGTTAACCGACAAAGATGTGCTGGATTACAGTTTATATGGGGCGACATCACAAGTTGGCTGAGATGCTATCAGGTATGGTTCTGGTACCCACCCTACAGATCACTCAAAGGTGGATCTTTCTTTGTGTGATTGACCATTACCTGTGACTTTACGATCAGGTCCAGATATGCCTATGGTTCTCTCCTAGACATCCAGGATCAAAAGACTTTATCCAAAAGACACTCATCTTCCTTATGGAGGCACACAAAGATTATTAGAAATCTTAATAACATTTAACTTTAAGTGAAATTAAAGTCATTGTTGCTGCATCATTGTGGGATACATATATTTAAAGAACTGTAAAATGTTATTCTTCTGTAAACCAAGATGGCCACTAAACAGTCTTATTAAATATGAAATTTCTGACTGCCTTTTTTGAAAAAGTTTTAAGCAGGCATCATCCATACACAATACATTTTTCAAAACATTTTATCCCTATAAAAAACTAATTAACAATCTTTCCAATCTTTTCAATTCTAAATATGAAACCATTTGATTAGAAGTACAAATAAAGCAGACTTCAGTGATATATAACTGAAGACAGACAATCCTTGAACTGATGACTAGCTAAAGCAAGACAAAAAGTTAGTCAATCAATCAAGGTTTATTTATCAATGCACCAACAGAAACAGCATACAGTGGTGTTGTCGCCAATTAAATGCTTTATCCGCAAGGGATAAAAGAGTAGAAGGACAGAAGTTTATAGGGATTAGGTTAAGATTCCGATTAATAAATATTCAGATTAATAAATTATACAATTGCTATTTACAATACATTTACAGATTGTGTGAAAGAAACTCAAGGATAGGAGGTATTTAGTGCTGTTCATACATTGTGTCCTGAGCGTGCAAGTGACAGGAGGGCACCGGTGCACCCTATCAGTTCAAGTAGGTTGGTCATTCGCCAGCAGGCATTTGGGTAATTGCAGCTGTCTTCTGTGGGTGGCTGTTTAGCAGCCTTATTGCCTAGGGGATGAAGCTGTTACAAAGCCTGTTGGTCTTGGTCTGTATACTTCGGTATCGTTTTCTGGATGGTAGTAGAGAGTTGTGGTTAGGGTGACTGGGGTCCCTGAGGATAGACCTGGCCTTCTTGATGCATCTAACAGAGTAGATATCCTTGATGTTCGGTAGCACGCAGCCAGTAGTGTTTTGAGCCAGTTTCACCACCCTCTGGTGTACCTTGCACACTCAAGTGGAGCAGTTACCATACCAGGCAGTGATGCAGCCAGTTAGTCTGCTTTCAGTGGTGCACCTGTAGAAGTTGGAAAGGGTGTGTGAAGGCTTGCCGAACTTCTTTAGTCTGCGGAAAAATAATAGGTGCTGCCGTGCTGTCTTGGCTACAAGGCTGGTGTGGAGGGTCCAGGTTAGATCGTCTGTGATGTTGACACCTAGGAATTAGAAACTGTTGACTCTCCACCGCTGACCCGCTGATGTGAATGGGTTTGGGTCTGTTCCTCGATGCTACCTGTAGTCCATGATCAACTCCTTAATTTTGCTGGTGTTCAGAGTGAGGTTGTTGTCCTGGCACCATGCTTTCAGCGTGTCTACCTCCTGTCTACCGCTGATGATCGTTGAATTATCCGCAAACTTGATTTGATGATTGAGTTTGTTTTGTTCCTGGTGATGCAGTCGTGGGTGAATCAGGAGTAGAGGAGAGGGTTGAGTACACAGCTTTGGAGGGCACCGATTTTGAGAGTCAGGGTGGAGGATGTACTTGTGCCTCCCACCACCTGTGGTCGGCCCCTCAGAAAGTCCAGGATCCAATTGCAGAGAGGGGAGCTAAGTCCTAGGTCCAGGATCTTGGTGATAAGCCTTGAGGGTATGATGGTGTTGAATGCTGAGCTGTAATGAACAAACAGCATTCTCACATACGTTCCTTTCTTATCTAGGTGTGAAAGGGTAGTGTGTAGAGCAGTGGTGATGACATCCTCAGTTGATCTGTTCTGTCTATATGCAAATTGCAGTGGGTCCAAGGTGTCGAGCAGTAAAGAGGTGCCCCCTAGTTTACCGGAATTTCCTTAGCTGGTTCCGTGCTATGGGCGTGTTTAGTTAATTGGGGAGAAAGGCGGTGTGTGTCACATTGCTGTATTGCGCTTTGTAGTCTGTGATGGTCCAGATTCCATGCCACATATTCTGAGGGTCTTCATGATATTATGATTCCAGTTTCACTCTGTAGTTATATTTGGCTTTTTCGATGGCTTTTCTGAGATAGGATCTGGATTTTCTGTACTTGTCCTTGTCTCCTGAGTTGAAGACAGAGTTCTAGGTTTTAACTGAGTTTAGCGCGTATTTTGCCATTTACCCACGGTTTGTGATCAGTATGTGCGATCAGTAATCCTGGGAGCAACATCTTCTATGCATTTGCTGATGTAGCCAGTAGTATAGTCCGCATAGAGGTTAATGTCGTTCCCAGCAGCCTCACGAGAAATTGAAAAAAGGAGGTTGGGGAAGGGTTTTGTAGCCATCCCGAAAGGGAGTGTAAACATTGTCCAACGTGTTTGTTCCGCGCGTTGGGCAATTTATATGCTGATGCAAGTTTGGCATGATTTTTTTCAGGTTCGCGCCATGTCTTCTTAGGTGTTCGTGTAGTTCTTCAAGTGCTTTTGTGGTGTTAGCCTGCGGTGGAATATACATTACCATGAGGACTACCAATGTAAACTCCCTCGGTAGATAGATGGAGTGACATTTAATTGTCAGATGTTCAAGATATGGGGTGCATGACGATGAAATAGTCATCCCTGAGTCTGTTGTCCTGTCCTGACGGTAAATGGAAAAACCTCCTGGTAGAATAGCGGTGTCCGGAGTGGATGGGTCGAGACAGGTTTCGGTAAATGTTAGCATGTTGAAGTTCTGATGTACTGTTGGAAATCAAGCCTTCCTCTCAGTTAGTCCAGCTTCTTGTCAAGTGATTGAACATTAGCGAGGAGCATGCTCTGAAGTGGAGGGCGATTCCAGCATTGTCTCAGTCTAACCAAGACACCTGCCTGCTTACCTCTCTTCCTGTGCAGCCGCTTGCTTTCGGGAACAGGTACGGTTGGAACTCTGTAGTCCAGGTACTCCATCATCATATTTGGTGCAGACCTCGTTGAGCCGATAGTCAATCTTATGACCATAAGCGCTTGTCGGTCATAGCTGATCATTGAGCTGATCATGTTAACTGTACAGGTAACAGTATAAAAGACAGCGTGAAGTAGACAAAAAGACAAAAACGGATGTCAATCCCTTCAGCAGTGAATATCAGTAAAGTTTCAAGTATTCATATTGTTGGTTATGGTTGTAGGGCAATATTGTTGATTTTGTACTTACTACAGCTGGCACGTTGGTGGTTCTTATTAATTGTATGTAAGAAAATAATTATTATTCAAGTGAGATTCTGTCAAGACAGGTATGGTAGCATCTATAGTAAAGTAATGTCATTAACAGGGTAGCATTTAAGGAAACAAAAGCACAACAAATCAAACCAAAGAGGTGGAATACATTTCAATCTCCTCTGCATTCTTAATGAAAAACTAGAAAAATTAAAAAGAAAAAGATAAAGTTAATTATCAATCAATTAGTAGTATTTTTTACAGTGCCTGATGGATAGCATAACCCATCATCAAGTGATTGTCTTATTTCATCACATTGGCATGACTCAATGGTGACATTTCTTTGGGTGAAGCATAGATTAATGAGTTTATAAATGATAATGAGGCAGAAAATATCTTTGCTCATTACTGTATGTTCTTTCTTTTGGAGACTACCAAGGCTGAAAAATCGTTTACACAATTGAATACTTTTTAGAGTGTCTGTACTACTTTTTAAAATCATTCCATTTTAATCAAGGTATATTGATCTACAGTATGTATTTAAAAACAGACACCTTGACCTGTGACATACAGTAGGTTATCATTTCCTTGAGAATGTACTGTATATCACCCTGGTGATTTACTTCATGGGTTAGTTCAGGAAAGCATGTCCATTTGCTTTTTCATTTAGCTCAAATATACATTTTATTGTATTATACATTATAGTATATTAATTGTTCTGTATTGCTATTCAGTATACAGTATATTTAATTAATTCTTAATTCATCAGATCTCTCTTAAAGTGTATGCATCACAGTTACTGTGCTCATTACACACAAATATTTTGTCATGTGCACTGCCTAACAATCCAGGTTTGCAAACCCAGGCAGCATGTTTTCAGACAGTGCTTGACAGAAACTCTTCAGATTACAAAATCAACATCAGATTCAAAAGTAAGTATGTTCTTCAAAATTCAACCTTTATTATATGTACTGTCATTTTGCTGTTCATCTTGTGGACCTTTTCCTAAAAGCCATAAAACGACATAATTTTCCAGTCTGATTGTTTGATGCTGCCTGTAAAAAGTAATGTTTTCTTGGAGGCATGTTCATTCATAACATGGCTAATACGCACTGCCGGTTGTGTGCCGGTGGTCATTGCAGTTACTTTAGATTGCTCACATTCATTAATTTTGGTTCAGTTCTCCAAAGGCTAAAACACTAAGTTTAAACTATTCCTTAATTGGCTTTGCTGCATCACACATATAATAGTATTTATGAAATCATATTTGACTAATTAAAATCTTCTGAACTAGCCATGTAAAAATAACATTTGCTAAAAGGCGGGCATGAATTTCTTGAGGGATTAGTAATGTTTTTTTCTGCAATCAAAGTTTTGGAAGTAATTGCCCATTAAAGAAGATTTGATTCCCTAAGAAAGTCAGATGTGTAATTATAACTCTCGGAGCACTGATTTGCCATTCTAAAACCTCGTTTTGTTAATTAACAGACATGACACCTCACAAGCCCTGCTGATGTGTGCTTATTTTAGTCAAGTTAACATTTGACACTTTGACATCATGATGACGTACTGTACACATTAGCAGTTCTTTAGAATACATTTGCTGTGGTATTTAATCCATTGTTATTTTCTGAAACCACACACAATACACAATAATACTTACTGTACATGCCTACACAATAAGGCATGTTTAATTTGTATACTCACTTAAAAAAAAATCTGAATTATTAGTTATCTTGTATTACAGTATGTTTTGCAGTGCATACGTATTATGTTTTACAGTACATTTTGTTCTAGGACACATTCTATAAGTGAAGAGCAAAAAATGTTGCCAGATTTAGCAACTTTTGATTTTACCCCATTCAAAACACATAACACCAGATGTTTTGATGCTATTTTGATATGGCTAAATGTTAATCGTCTGTAGCTCAGGAACAATAAATAATTTACACCTAATATTCACATTATCGCCTTTTCTCCCAATAACAAGTCAGAAATGACATTTCTTACATTGATTTTGTGTGGAATGACTATAGATTATAGATTTGTTTTAATTTGAATTAAGCCATCTTAACCTAAAATTCTGGAGGTTAGGCACAAGATATGTAGGATTTCCTTTAAATTTTTACTAGAATTTCATTATTATTCTCACACAAAGACAAAATATGGAAACAAGAGAACAGTACTTCAACAGAAATTTGTATTCTGGCTTCAACTGACACAGAAACTAAATGAGAATTAGACTGATAGGATTAGTCTAATTATTTTTTAAGTGTTTAAAAGAACAGTTAAATATTCACCAGCTACCATGGATATTATGCTTGTATTCTTTATGTGCCCTTCACTTTACTTTCACGCTCTATTTTTTTAGTTTCTGATTATGGTTCCAGCTTTCCTCTTTAACTGTTACAGTACATCAACTATCAATATTTGTCCTTTTTATAACCTTTTCACCTTGACTTCAGTGCATGTTACCTTAGCGTGCACCTGTAGTATATTAGCATGCAGTTCAGAACCTTTTAGTCACAACATTAGAACTCCTTCTCAGTGTTTTTCATTCCAAATGCCTGGGGAAAGTTCAGAAAGGAAAGCTATGGCTTCCCATTGACAATGTCAATATACTCATTTAAAATTCAAATTTTTGCTTTTTCCATTCATTCTTGCTCTGTTTACTTGTCTTCTTTTAACCATCTAGCACTTTTAAAGTTATATATTGATTGTGTATATGAGGGTTCTTTATTAGGGTTTAAGTTTTTTGTTTAAGGTTATTGTCAAGTGAACCTTCCCCATTGCAGAGGTATCCTGATCAGAACATTTGCATGCTAACTACAAGTCACACAGGAAAGAAATGGGGTCTCAAGATGGAATAAATGGTTGTTTTTTGTTGTCAGTAAAATAAAGGCACTGATTTTGCTAGTAAAAGACACTGGTACAATACTGAAGCGTGATTCAAACAAGGTAAATATTTTCATTCAGACAGATCAAAAACAATTGTGGTTAAAGAAAATATAACTTTGGAACCTACCAATAATAAGTAGCTTACAAATAAAAATATCTATGTTTATTAAAGCTCCTAAAAAGAATTCTCAATTTTATATTTGCATTCCAGATTTTTTTTAAAAAAATTGAATTTTACTTAGTGAGGAGAACATTATATTTCTATACAGTATTAAATCTGGATCCACAGATTATGTTATACGTAGGATTTGAGTCAGGAGTTTTGACACTTGTTATATAATTAATAAAAAAGACTTGGTTAGGGCTCAGAATGCTTTTTTTTTTAAAGGAAGGTTATGGTAAAGTATGCTGTGAAAATATCTCTGCTCTGATATCATGATTCATCATAATTAGATGTTGAACTTAATTTGGGAACATAATGATATCACAGAAAACATCAAAAAGATCCTGAAATCTATCTATACCACCACCACCCCCCAGCCTGCCCATGAGTGTGTTTTTATGTCCTCATTATTTGTCTCTAAGATGGATCTGACAGGAGTTCTGTTCTTTTGAGGTTTGTATGTATTGCCTTTATCTCAGAGTCTTTAACGGTAACTATGGAAACTTAGAAAAAACAACAGGAATTTTAAGTAAAGCATATATAAAGAGAATGATTTAGATTTCAGAAACTTCTTAGCTACAATTAAGTTACATGCAGCATAATCTGTTTTGTCATTACAGAAATCACTAAATTTGTTAGAAAATGGAAGATGTTACATTCCGAAGTAAACAATTGAATTCCCATTTTACTATTTTATGTCCATGATATCCCTAGAATATGTTCCTGATCCTTATTTGTTCCATAAAATGTTGAATATTCACAAATGCCCGAATAGCCAATTACCCTTGCAGTTAAATTGGATTCCTGAAGCATATTCTCAGTGAACTGTAACTGGGTAATCAGTTAACTAAGTGGCCCTGATTTGTTTTCATTGTAAAGCTGCTAAGTAAAGCAGTGTATTTTTGACCTTTATTTTGTATTGGTACAATGCTTTTCATTTTTTATTTTAGCTTTTTTTTTGCCATTATCTGCTTCCCAAACTCTGATGCACAAACTCAAAACACTAACATAATTAATAATGACTACATTTATAATTAATAAATAACTGCACTTCACTGTTTCTAGCCTGTTTGTATATGTTTTAAGATACAAATGGCTCCAAATGTATTCATACTTTTGGCACAATGTCTCTAAAAATTTGTTACATAATATTTCATTTAATAATGCAACAGATACTGAACATATACTTGCTTTTTTATTGTTGATGCAAAAAGCTTCAGAAACGCTTCCGAATTACAACGGCTTAAAAGTTGAACGTGAAGATTCTGCTAATTCTATAGGGGAAAAAATCATAGGCTGGTTAAAGGAACAGACTAGAACCCAGGAAAAGCTACATCTTTTCAGAAAGCCTGAAAAGTACATAGAATAGGATTTACGTTCATATTTCATAGCAACAACATTTCTTTTATAAAGAATGAAGAAGGTCATAGAGAGCTCAGAATTGTCACGATTGTCAACCCTCCTCTTAAAGGTGCTCCGACCCTTTCGAACAGTATTTTACTTTATTATGTGCACCTGTCCCCTGTTTTGTCGTTCATTATTTAAGCCTGATGCTCTCGCTATTCCTGGCTCTGCACTGGAAGAAGTCCTACGCTCTGTGTCCGCGGCTTGAAGGCATAGGCTTCTGAACAGCATCCTGACCAAGCCGAGTCCAGGGCTCGGAGCGCCTGGCCCCGTCAGCCTGTTTTTAACCTCCTGTTCCTGTTCTGGATCCCGCTCCGGATTTTAATGTCTTGTCTGTCTTGCCTGTCTTGTCTTGGATGGATCACTGGGCTTTGGATTTTGGACTGCGCCCAGATTTCCCGTTTTGGACTCCACTGGACTTGTTTGCCCGCGCTCCCCCCTTGCACCTGTTCACTGTCAGCACTGCCCCCCTGTTCGCCATCCCTTCCTTTCCTCACTGTGTTTTCCCCGAAGCCCTTTTCCAGTCACTTCTGGATTATACCGTCTGCACAGGGTCCTAAACTACACACTACATGGGAGTCAGGACTGGCTCCCGTGACAAGAATGTGCTAGATTTAGTTTTTCTTACCCATTGTGCTGTAAACTACAAGCCATGAATTTATGTACCTTAAATCTCCAATACTATGGTTTGTGGTGAAACATTTTTTCAGTACAAGTCAAGTCTCCATCATAATATGTACTGTATGGTGGAGAATGTAGGCATGACCAGAAAAACAAAATGGAAGGCCTTAATGAAGAAGCAGAAAAGTCTTGTTGGTACAGCAGTACTGCAATCAAAGGCAGATGGAAGCTACAGTAACAACTGCAAACATACCATCTTATTGAAAAACGGCAAAGGCAGATCCAACACAACACAAGGACTCTTGTCACGAATCTAACAAATAGAGAGAAGGAACCTAGCAGTGTTGAATCATTAAGCTAGAAATAAAGAAGCAAGATGGGCTAAATGGTCTTTTTACTTTTTTTATCTTAGTTGGCTGATATAATCCAGGAGGTTGTGGGTTCACATTGCTCTTCAAGCACATTCATTTGCTGGTTGAGCCATGTGTGATTTTGTTTATATATATTGATGATATGTGTGAAAGAAATCTGAGTAATGCTGAGAGATGAGGGGGATCTACACTGTTTTGGGGTAATAAACAGATGCCACTTCTTGCTTTTATTGACTCGGGGGCAGCGGGGAACTTCATCGACGCCTCCTTAGCCCAAGCTTGGAAATTACCCCTGACCCAGGTGACCCCTCCTCTTCGTGTACAATCTATTGATGGTTCCCCAGTGTCTCCAGGACTTATAAGATGGCAAACTGAATTAATAAGATTGCAAATTGGCGCCACACATGTTGAAGATATCTGGTTTTATCTCCTCGAGACCCCATCACATCCCCTTGTACTAGGCTTTCCCTGGCTCCAACAGCATGACCCTAACATTTCATGGTCCCATAGAGACATTTTAACTTGGGGACCCCAATGTATTGGTAGTTGCTGTCGTCTGCCTGTAAGAGTTGCACTCATGGAAACGCCCCCTTCTGGTGTTCCTACGATACCCCCCAATATTCTGATCTACAGGAAGCCTTCAATGAGCAAGAGGCCTTGGCTCTCCCACCCCACTGACCTTATGACTGTGCCATTTGCCAGGAACTATTCCTCCTAAAGGTCGTATATTTCCGCTCTCCAATACGGAATCTGAGGCCTTGAAAGTATATATACAAGATTCCTGAAGGCTGGAATTATACGCGCATCCACTTCTCCTGCTTGTGCCAGTTTTTTTTTTGTGGAAAAGAATGATGGTGGGCTCCGTCCCTGTATTGATTATCGTGGCCTTAATGAGATCACTATTAAGAACCGGTACCCTTTGCCCTTAATTCCGGCAGCGCTTGAGTCCGTGCATGGGGCCAAGATCTTCAGCAAACTGGATCTACGAGGGGCCTATAATTTAATCCGTATTCGGGTAGGGGACATTGGAAGACGGCATTCATGACAACCCATGGACATTATGAATATTTGGTCATGCCTTTTGGTTTGGTAAATGCCCCAGCAGTGTTTCAAACCTTTATTAATGATATTTTTCGTGATCTGTTTCAAAGGTTTGTCTTGGTATACCTTGATGACATTCTAATTTTCTCTAATACCTTCCAGGATCATGTTCTCCATGTCAGAGAAGTTCTCTCCCAACTCATAAAGAATAAACTTTATGTCAAACTGGAGAAGTGCACTTTTAATGCTTCTAGGATTCACTTTTTAGGTTACATCATCTCTCCAGAAGGGGTGAAAATGGACTCAAGTAAAGTCTCTGCAATTACTGATTGGCCCACACCCAGGAACCTTAAACACATACATCGGTTTCTTGGCTTTGCCAACATCTATAGGAGGTTTATTCGAAACTTCAGCTCAGTTGTTGCTCCCATAACCTTTTTAACTCGCAAAGGACCCAGACAAGGTAAATGGACCCCTCAAGCAGAAGAGGCATTTCAGCACCTGAAACACCTTTTCATTACTGCCCCCATCCTGAAACACCCTGATCCTTCTTTGCCTTTTGTTGTTGAGGTGGACGCTTCTGGCCAAGGTGTGGGCTCTGTTCTCTCTCAACGTCATGGAGAAAAACAGATTCTTCACCCCTGTGCCTTCTTTTCTAAGAAGTTATCCCCTGCACAGATGAACTATGATGTTGGTAACTGTGAGCTTCTGGCTATTAAGTTCGCATTGGAGGAATGGAGGCACTGGCTGGAGGGAGCTCATCATCCATTCTTGATATACGCAGATCACAAAAACCTGGAGTATTTACAATCGGCCAAACGTTTATGTCCTCGCCAGGCCAGATGGTCCCTCTTTTTCTCCAGATTTAATTTCCTTATCACTATCAGAGCTGACGCTCTCTCTTGGATCCACGACCCCCCTAAGGCTGAACTGCTTCCTGAACCCATCATCCCTTCTGGTAAATTCCTGGCAGCTGTCAGATGGGACATAGAAGTCGTAGTTAGACGTGCCTTGGCTGGACAAACTGTACCTCCTCAGTGCCCTCAGGACAAGTTATTTGTCTCAACCCCAGTCAGATCTTCTGTCTTTCAATGGGGACATGACTCCTGCTTCGCCGGACACCCTGGATTCCGACGTACCTTGGATTTCATCTCTAGAGACTTCTGGTGGCCAACCATGGTTAAAGATGTCAAGGAGTATGTCCAGGCCTGCTCTATCTGTTCCCGAATTAAGTCTTCTCGGATGAGGGCGGCAGGCCCTCTTCAACCCTTACCTATCCCCGACCGTTCTTGGACCCACCTCTCAGTTGATTTTATTACTGACCTTCCACCAAGCCAAGGATACACGACAGTCATGGTAGTAGTAGATAGTTTCTCTAAATCCGCCCATTTTATTCCCCTACCTTCCTTGCCTTCAGCTAGGGAACTAGCAGACCTGTTCGTACTGCATATCTTCCGCCTTCATGGCATCCCTAAAGATATTGTTTCAGATAGGGGCCCCCAGTTTATTTCACGATTTTGGAAAGCCTTCTGTAAGTCACTGGGAGCCTCAGTTTCACTTACTTCAGCTTACCACCCTCAGGCCAATGGTCAAACTGAGCATATGAATCAAGAGCTGCTAACCTACTTATGGGCATATATCTCATCTACCCAAGATAACTGGGTGTCATTGCTTCCGTGGGCAGAATATGCACATAATTTTTTGTATACTTCTTCGGCTGGCATGTCACCCTTCAAGTTTGCCTTAGGTTATCAGCCTCCTCTTTTCCCGGACCCCCCGCCGGACACAGAAGTTCCATCTGTTCAGGAGTATATCACAAACCTGCAGGACTTCTGGAGGAAAGCTAAAGCCACTCTTCTTCACACTGCAGCTCGGCAAAAGACCGTGGCGGATCGGCACCGTCAAACCATACCCAGATTTCTACGTGGACAATTTGTCTGGTTATCTACCCGCAACCTTCCTCTAAAGCAACCTTCTGGCAAGCTTGCTCCCAGGTTCATCGGTCCTTTTCGTGTCCTCACCCAGGTTACCCCTGTAACTTATCAGCTGGCCTTGCCTCCTACCCTCAGGATTCACCCAACATTCCATGTTTCCCTCCTTAATCCCTTTCGCAGATCCACTCTGTCTAAACCGCTACAAAACCCCCACCGCCTCGAGTAATTGATGGACTCCCTGCCTACACCGTAAATAAGATCCTAGATTCCCGATGGTCTCGTGGATCCCTGCAGTACCTAGTGGATTGGGGAGGCTACAGTCCAGAGGAGCAGTTGTGGGTACTGGAAAAGGATATACTGGATTCAAACCTGATCCTGGATTTCCATCACAGTTTCCCTAATTGTCCCGATAGAGTATAGAGGGGGGTAATGTTACGATCCCTGCCTCCCAGCAACGAAAGAGGCAGAAGAAGGCGTAGTCTTAGTTAATTAGTCTACCCATTAGTGTACGCTTTCACCACCACACCTTCGTCTCATCTTGTATTTAAGCACTAGTCTTTCCCTACTTCCTTGCTCAGTATTGGTTTTCCTTTCGAGCTACTTAGTTGCGCTACGCCTTCTACCTCTTCGTACTGTTCTGTTTCTGACTTTGGTTTCTCCCCTTTTACTACGTTTTTTGGATTAAGGCTCGGCTTCAGTTGCTCTTTCTCAGTTTGGATCTCTGGCTTCCCCTTGACTATCGGCTCTCTCCTTCGTCTACGGATTTGGATTATGGTCTGGCTTTGGCTACTCTCTCGCTGTTTGGATCACTGGCTTCCTCTGGACTATCGGCTCTCTCCTTCGACTAGATAGATAGATAATACTTTATTAATCCCGTAGGGAAATTGATGTGTTACAGCAGTCCAGCCCAAGACAAGCAAAACAGACATCAGAATAGTTATAAAACAAAAGACAAACAAAATAGATAAAAATAAATAAATACATAGGTGTGTGCAAAATATGCTGATCATAGTCGCTGTAAAAACAATAAAATATGTGCAAAATGTGCATAGATTTATACAGACTGATAGTCCAAAAAGTACTATGGAGTAAACATGCTGTCCATAGAGGAGCAAATGAAGGGCTAACAGTCTTAGCCTAGGGCAGCGTTATACACCCTGACAGCCGCCGGGAGGAAAGACCTGCGGAAACGTTCCCTTGAACACCGTAGCTGGAGCAGTCTATTGCTAAATGTGCTCTGCTGCCCAGTAACAGTCCCATGAAGCGGATGAGAGGTGTTGTTCATGATGGCTGTGAGCTTGTTCAGCATTCTCCTCTCAGCCACCACCTCCATGGGGTCAAGGCTCATCCCCAGCACAGTGCCAGCCTTCTTGATGAGTTTATTGAGCCTATTTGCATCTTTTGTCATGATGCTGCTGCCCCAGCACACCACAGCGTAGAAGATGGCCGCCGCCACCACTGATTCATAAAAAATATGTAGCAGTGTTCCACACACACCAAAGGACCTGAGTCTCCTAAGAAAATAGAGTTGGCTCTGACCTTTCTTGTACAGGGCATCAGTGTTCCAAGACCACTCCAGCTTATCATCCAGGTGTAACCCTAAGTACTTGTAGGAATGTACGCCCTCTATGTCCTCACCCTGGATGGAAACAGGGTTCAGCGGAGACTTATTCCTTCGAAAGTCAAAAATAATTTCTTTGGTCTTGCTGGTGTTAAGCTGGAGATGGTTAAGCTTAAGCTTAACACCAGAGACTATGGTATTTGGATCACGACTTGTCTCTATCGGCTCCTGCAAGTGGGTTCATTACTTTGGTTTTGGTTTCACTGGCCGAATCCGTAACAAACAGTTAATGAATGCTAGTCACAGAATTACCCTTATTTAAGATATACTGTATGTGCCATCAGTTAAAACAAGCTTTCTCATGATAATGTAAGGATTTGAGTCTAGGTCAAGGTATAATACTGTATGTTCTTCTTCACTTTTTCATTTTTATTGCTTTGTGTGAAAATAAAGATGCTCAAGTACAAATTACCCCCATTTTCTGCTGTGCGAAAGATTAGACATTAAAGGCTTTATTTGCTAAAGAAAGGTAATCTGTTTTTGACCTCCAACCACTGCTAGCCTACAAATGCAGAACAATTACCATGTAATTCTGCATTCAATACATTTACATATAATGAAAAATGCTGATAATCACTAAGTCATGCAAATGACAAAGGACATATCCAGTACAATACACACCATATTCACAAAACATTCAACATGTGTCTAATGGTGAGGTAAGGAATATTGAACCCAGACAGTTTGAATAAGTTCCTTTTACACAAGTAAAAGCTGAAGCACCATGTATCCCTGATACACTGTGTGCTTTGTTTACTTCATTGTATTTATTACTGTTGTATATTTTTTTGTTTTGGTTCCACATTTAAACAGTCAAAGACCTATAAATATAGGAACAGCAGAGAAGAGGAAACCAATAAAGTATCTCAGTCTAGGAAGACATTGAGGTCAGTGTATACTTTTTGGAACTTCTTGTGATAAATCATGTTTTTATATTAAACAAAAAAGCCTTAGCTAATGATTATGAGAAAATAAGCCTATATTAACAAATACATTTTTCTTTTCCTTGGTTTGCTGTGTTATTTTGTAAACAGAATAGGAAAATGTAAAGTTCTGTTATTGATACCTTGTTGTTTTAACATTTTACAAAATCAAGTGGAGATATGGGTGAGATTAATCTTCTATCTACATGTTCTATCTATCATTCTTTATTATAATTTAGAAACATACAGTATTGAAGCCTTCAAGGTAAAATATTACAATTGGGACTCTGGGAGACCATGGGAGATGAAGCATACCCATTGTGTTGCCTGTCCAGACTACACTCAAGCCCACTGAACATTTAGTATATGTCTGTGCCAACAGATCACTGAGGTACTGTATGTTTCAATGAGGACAAAAAACTACATCATGCACCAATACAGGATCCCAAGTAAGATACTGTAAGAATACAGACTGATCAACTGTGTGAAAAGCAGCTTGAAGGTCATAAACCACTAGAGCAAAAGAAAAAAAACAAATCAGCACTTAGAAATCTCTGTGCTATGGTTGTACCTGATCCCTGACTGGAATTTATCCAAGAGTTAAATTGGATCAGCAACTGGGCATCAACTTGTACATTCTAGGATTGTGCCAAAAGATCAGCATAAAACTGAGGTGGTAGTGAACCACATTT
Organism: Lepisosteus platostomus; assembly: GCF_059453375.1. Classification (NCBI taxonomy): domain Eukaryota; kingdom Metazoa; phylum Chordata; class Actinopteri; order Semionotiformes; family Lepisosteidae; genus Lepisosteus; species Lepisosteus platostomus. The sequence goes on from NC_142623.1 coordinate 29,114,744, forward strand.
TGGGGGCCAAGAGACTCCTGTTTTTTAAGAATAGGGGAAAACAAGGCAAAAACTTGGGCATTGTTGAATCTGAATTTCAAGTTGCACATCGGGTACTTCAGAAGCAGATGAACAATTCTCAAAGAAGAATAAAAGTATTTCTGAAATGTCTCTTTGTAAGTGTAATTCCTGGCCAGACCCAGTTTATTGCTCTATAAGAATAGGTTACACTATTAATTTATACACTTCCAGATAAATTTGATTTTTATGTTTAATGCATAGACAGTTTTGAAAGCTTCTTTTTTACTGTACTTTAGAATAGCTGCAAATCCTTTCAGGCTTTCTTCTTCTGCTAGAAAACAGTGAGTTGCCATGAAATATTCATGTGAAGCAAAACCTGATGCAGCATTTTTTCCTTTTTTTTCTGTGAGTGTTTGTTGAAGTTAGGTTGTGAAATGGGTGTGGGAGGGGGTTAAAGTGATACAATACTGGGTTTATTGAAGGGGTCTTTTAAAGAATAAAGAAAACCAAACTTAAACCTCTGCTGATTTGGCCAGGGCATACTCCTTCAAACTAACACATAGTTGCTTCTGTTGAGTTATCAGTCTGACAGGCCTCTTTTTCTTGTGCAAAGGCAGAATATTTTCATCTAGATGAAAGGAGATCTGAAATGCTTAAGGGCGAAACCATAACATGCTATGTTGACGGAGCATGTGAACTGAATTTCCTTTTTCATTCAATACAGATTTTTGTAGTTGGCACTTTAAGATATATTGTTGTTCACGGACTGTTCTGTTGGTGAGATACTTCAAGGTTTCATTCCCTGCTATAGTCTTATATACCATACACCCTGTCATATGTTCTGTTTTTTGTGGTGGTTGTGACATTATGAACCTATTGAATATTCCAAATTCAGATAAAGCATATAAAAAAAAGTATTTATTGTATTTCCCAAACCTTCTTGGCCATTTCAATGATGAAGCAAAGGAAATAGTGGATTTATTATTTTCAGTGTTGTCTGTTTTCTGAAAATAATATTTCGAACACAAAGGAAAATATGAATATTTGTCAGAGTAATCATGTTACAACCTGTATCTTATGTTATAACAGTACAGTATGTGATGTGTATTTCTAGAGTTTTGTCTCTCATGGTGGACTCGTCTTTGATGTTCTTTTACCTCCTGTACATGTGAATTTTTTAAAATGAGTGCTTTTATATACACTACTTAAGCTGCTTTAAGTTTTAGTCTTACTGTAGTTTAGTCTAACTGGAAAGCAGAAGTCTGTCAAAATGTAACTTGGTTAAAGAATCCCTGTATCTACCTGTATAACTTTTCCACGAGGACAGAATGAGAAATTACTTCATTAAATCACATGTGCTTTTGACGCTGTAAAATAAATGATCTTATAACAAATTCTCTCGGACACTGTAAAATAAAATCCAGAATGGAACAAGAGATTGAGAAGAATAAAAGTGGAGAATGAATAGATGATTAAGGAAACCTGCAAAACAGTATAATATTACAGAACAGAATCTGTGGATATATATCTACCATTTGAAAGGAGAAGTTATATCTGGTACATACTGTATGACAGGGATCTTTAATAATGGTCCTGGGGCTACAGAGTACCTGAAGGCTTTCTAGGTCTCTATAAAGCACCAATACATGAAGACCTAAGTTGGTAATTGTTTCAGATAAGCCAGTTAATGATCTGATTTAAGTTTACCCATATTATATTGTATACACTACCAAAATACTCCAATATTAATAAATAATTACATGTAAATAAAGTATCCCTGTAAATATTATAGCGTTGGCTAAAAGACAATGTGTTACTGTACAGTATATAAGTTTTGGTACAGTAATGTAGCTTGCAAAACATGGGAATTATAGCTTTACAGCTAAAATAAATTGATGGAAATGAAAGTGGTCTGAATGTCCATCTTACATTTGTGTTCTTTCTATTGTTCATTTTTGTAAGGAAACTCAACAAAAATAACATCTGACAATGAAGTCCTATGAGTATAATGTCTCATGACTAACATGCAGCTATCACATCAGATCCATTCCCATTTTTCTCCTTAGAATAAATTAGCTGAAAGAAACTCCACCTCCTTGCTAGACTCCTCTTTCGTTCGACCATTTTGGAATGTGCAGGTACAGTATTGTCGCCACGTTCTCTGGTGCAAAAGGATGAGCACATTTAATTTAATTTTGAGTAACACAAACAGAAGTGATGGAGCCTGATTACTACTCACATGGATTCCAAATACCCTCCCAGGAAAACTGAAACTCTGACTGCATGTTTGTTTGGTTTTATAATTTTGCTGCACAACAAAGTTGTTCGATGCAATTAACTGAAAGATTCAATCCTGTAGCTAATGAGCACTGTTGGAGAGAAGAGCTGGTTTGTAGCCAAGTTCAAGATTTACAAAATGGTGGAAACATATGGTACTGTATGTAAGGAGGTGATGAGACTATTGACAGTTTTTCCCTAGATCTGAGTCCTGACATGGAAGGCATAAAATGATAAAACTTGTATAAAAAATATAGAATCTTATTAAAACCTAATTGTTTTAATTGGGGAGGGGGCGGTTGAGGGATTGCAGATATGAGATGATGAAAGTAGACATTTTGCTAGTCTTCTGGTGTCACCAGTTAAAATGATTCCCAGAATTAAATAGATATCTAAAATTAAATGTGTGGAATGACTTTGTGAAAGCATCACTCGGTGCAGTGAAAATGTTTTGGTGGATTATGACTGTAATAACTTATTGTTTTAATAATGTTTCCTGTGAATTGCAAAGGTGGCAGGTGGCATGGCTGTTACCTCTATTCGAGTCATCAGTTTGTTCCCAGACTGAGGTGCCTTGCATGTGGGCCTGGCATGCTCTCGCTGCACCTGTGTAGGTTTCTTCTGGGTGCTCTCGTTTCCTCCCACATATCAAAGACTCAACTAGTTAGGTTAATGTCTGTGTAGGTGTGCCTTTTGATAGACTGTTGCCTCATCCAGGGTGTTGTCCTGCCTTGCTCCTTATCTTGCCCATCCTTTGGTCCTGACTCTCTGTGATCATTAAAAATCCCATTTTCTCAAAAAGGCTAGGGGTGTTACCCTGGCGTCCTGACCAATTTCCCTCTGGCCTTTACCGATCATGACCTCCTAATAATCCCCATCTATGAATTGACTTCATCACCCTGCTCTCCTCCCCACTAATAGCTGATGTGTGATGAGCATACTGGTACACTATGGCTGCCGTTGGGTGGGGTGAATATTGGTAGTAGTGGAGGGGAGTCCCCCTTACCTGTGAAGCACTTTGAGTAGAGTGTCCTTAAAAGTGCTGTATAAGTGTAAGGAATTATTATTATCCACTCCTGGATAGAGTTTGGTTTGCTGGGCCCATTACCATTAATAAAGGTTTTTCCAATAAGGAACAGACACATTTCAGATTACAGTATACAGTCTTGAAATGACATAACCATAAAACCATTTTCGTTAACTATGCCACTCACTTTAGGCTTTAGCATATAATGCTGGTTATGTAAGGTAGATTTTCAGAAGGCTATTACATGGCAGTCTTTGCAAAACTGAAAACTGAAACTGTTTAGCTGTCTAGGAACAGACACAAATATCAGGGATGTTTCTTTCAAAAATGTAATTGTTTCTATCTTGATTTCTGGAATGATGGAAATTTTGGAAAAACAAAATGCATTACTTTTCAACAAAAGCTTGATATTTCAATTGTAATATGTAGTTTCTAATCTGAGCCTGGAGTTTTACTAAACAGAATATACACATTTAGAATTCTATGGAATTCTACTGAAGTAAACTCAGTTGTACAGTACTCGTGCATATTTTTTTAGTTTTTTTTTTAGTTTATCATTCATCTATCTTTGCAATAATTATTATCAACTAAGTCAGCTCTTGGAGCAGCTTGATGGCACAGTGGCTGGTATTGCTGCCGAACAGGTCCTGGGACCCTGGCTTCAATTCTGGACCTGGGGTGCTATCTGTGGGTAGCCTGAATAGTCTCCCCGTGTTCTTGTGGATTTCTTCCTGGTGGTCCTGTTTCCTCTCACAGTCATACCGGTAGGATCATTGGCTTTTGGGAAAATTCATTTCAGGGTGTATCCTGCCTTGTGCAGTTTATTAATCAGGATAGGTTCTGGCTCCTATATCCCTGTATGGACAAAGCTGTTTAGAAAATAGGTGGATGGAAGTTTAGTGTTTAAAATGCAAAAAACAGTTTAATTGAGCAAAGCCACATTTTCCCAATGTTAGATACACATTATTAGTTCTAATATGTGATGCATAATACTGTGTAAGGAAGCTGTATCTGGCATAGTGGTACTACTTTACAATTATGGTGTTAAAGCAAACATATTACTATTAATTGTACAAATTAGATTGTTATGATTGTTATGTTATGTTACTTCTGAATTTTAGAATCAGATCCAGGAGTTATTTTTACTTTTTATAAAGTTTTGCACAGACTGCACTTTTTACAGCTTGTGAGTGTGGAATAGATGTACCTTGTCCAGTGAAACAGGCTTAAGGTTGTTATGAGTTAGATTATCAGATATTCTTTTTTTATATTTATATATCAACAAGTAATTTTGATAGATGATTTGTTTTTCCCTCTTGCTTTATGTCTCTCAATAATTCTAAATTTAAAGCAAAACATATATTGTAAAATATACAATATTCCTAGTATCTTAAAAATATCTGTGATATTTTTATTTGAAATTCAGTAATCTGAATAGTTGTGAACTGTTTCACACTTTTTTATGAGAGGTAAAAATGAAAAAGGATATTGCAACAATTGCATTTTTATGCTGACAAAAGTCTTCCCAGTTTCTAGAATGAAATTAATTTTTATGCCTTTATTTGAAAAAATTATTCATGCACTATGATCGTTATCACTCTAATACAATTGAACTGTTGAACAACTCACCAATTTCATTCAAATAAAAATAAGAAATTTAATTAAACGTGCATGACAGTGGAATACATTTCCCATTTTTTATTCTATTGAATTAAGTGTAAATCGGCAAAAAGAGACACTTTTATTTCAGTTATCCTTGTAGATGATTTCTTGCCGGAGTTTATGTTTTGATCACAGTGAGAATGAATCAAAGAATTTAAGATTTTTAATCCTAAAACATGGGTAGAAATATGCATAATTCATTTTAATAGTCAGAGCCCTACTGAGAGATAGGCAACATCCTGCAAGGTAAAGGTCACCACACCGTTCCAGGACTGTACTATCAATTTCATTAAAATGAATTATCAATACAAAAAATAATACAAACTATCAGTTCGGCCACGATTGTGTTCATTAGTTAAGATAATGTACCTCAATACTAACTGTGTAGTGTTTTCATTTTAACAGTATCTGAAACTACATTGGAAAACAATAGAAAACCCAATTTATGTTATAAAACAATTATAAAAAAAAGTATAAGAAAAATTAAAGGCATAACTAGTGTTTATCGACATTCTTGGAGTGTGTGATGTTTAGGATTTGACATTTAATTAAAAAAACATAATTAATAGTGGTGTAAATGTTATACTATCGAAAAAGCAATTTCTATAATACAGTTTGTCATGTACTGTAAATCATTTAATGAAGTAAAAGTGCACACGACTCTATAGAAGTTTCTTTACTCTGGATGTTTTTTCTTATTGTAAGTTCAATATTCTACATTCATTCAAATAAATATACTTTGGAGACAGTCTGCTCTTCTGTAGCTGTAAGTAGACAGGTGCATATGTCTTATTCTTATACAGTGCAGATGTGTTAATGAAAACATTAATCAAAACTAATTAAAAAGAAAATCTTTAACATTTCTATTGCTCTTTCCCATGTACAGTATGTGATATGACTAATGAAAATTCTCTAGAATGTAAATGCTTAAAGCAAGATTCCAATAAGTTCATCACACTTCTTATTCTGTTTACAAATGCTTGAATTATCATAGAAAATAAATATACTGTATACAGTAGCTACAGTATGTAACAACCTTTAAATACTGTTCAGTACAATCATCTAGATATACCATATCATAATAAGAGAATTTTGGATATGGTTAATCCAGAAACAATGTGTATATTTCTGTCCCCTTTTAGTATTGACACAGATATACAGTAGAAACTTTTGAGTTGCTAGGGCCAGTAGGAGCAACAGCATACTTGGATGGTTGTTTGCTACCTGGGGAATTTTAAAGTCAAATGTGTTATCTAATTGTGTCATCCAAGCAGCTTCACATATGCTGATTACACAGAGAAACTTGTCTTACATGTCACAGCTTCATACCTTTCTATTTTCAGTCTTTATATCTTAATTAAAAGCTTAGAATAATTTGTACTTCACCATTTTAATATACTCACTGTAAGAGGACCCAGGGAAGGGTAATTTATAACCGGTATTTCCAGAACGAAACACTGAAAATACTTTATATAGACCTGGGCAAGATGGCCACCCAGGATAACCAGCTGACCCGCTATTGGAAAAAGCCTACGCAGCTAAACAAGGAGACACAGCTGAACTACATCAGGAAATACCGGATATAAATGACTCTTCCCCGGGTCCTCTTACATCACATTGAAACACATAAAACATTTTAACTGAATTAGATCCATTATTGCATGTTGTTGCATTTTGTTTCAAGAGTTTTATGATTGTTGGTAAAATAAAAACCATTCATTTTTTTTTTAGACAGCATTTTTGGAAAGCTGATAAAACATTACTTTTACATTTACGTATTTTGTTGAAAAGAGGTACTGAACTAAACCAAATCAGTTTCGTAATAACTTAAGAAAGGTACAGATCATGTCACGAGGCGTTAATCAGGACCAAATGCAGATGGCAGAATCCGGAAGGGAGTGAAACAGACATGGGGAGAGAAGACTAGGAACGGGGCTGGTAGACGAACGGGGGGGCGTGTCAACGGTGCACTGGTGCTCAGGGGGCGTGGCCAAGGCCATCCACGACAGACAAGACAAAAGTTAAAAACTGGAGTGGGATCCAGTGCAGGAATGGGGAGATAAAAAGTGGTAATGGGCTAAACGCTCCGAGCCCCGGACCCTGATGGTCAGGACGCCGTTGTGAAGCCTCCTGGACCCGCTGGTAGGCGGGCTTCCGGGCATCCATCTTCCAAAGCTCAGCCCAGAATGGTAGGAGCATCTGGCTGGAACAGGAGGCAGGTGCAAAAAATCAACAGAAACAATAAAAAAAGAGTCGGAGCACCCTTAAGAGGAGGGACTTACAGTCATGACAGATCAACTATTAACTTTATTAACAAGGTCTAGCTAAACAATGTTATTAGAGAATTTGGTTTAGCATTTGTTTCATTCAAAATGTTATTTCTTAAATGGCTTTTTAACTGCTGTGACTCAGCAAGGAAAATTTACTTTCATTGTTGTGATACCACTGGTCACCACTAGAGGCATTTGCATTTCTGACAGCTGTGTGGGAATGCACTCTCGTATTAACACCATGGCTGTCTGTAATTGAGAGCCCTATAACAAATGCTCACGTGGCTGATGTGGTAGTTCATTGCAGAACCCTGCCGACCCTACCCTTACCTCAGCCCACCCTAGAATACTTTTCATGGTTTGATTCCACACTGGCACTAGCTCACTAGCTCTCACTAGCTCTGATCTGGATAAATCTGAGGAAACAAAAGCTTGTAAATAACTAATATCGGATGCCTTATGAGTATGTCTCCATATGCAATCATAAAGAGATGATGGAAATCGGGAAACAACAAAACAAGCAACTAAAGCAGAAGATCAGTTATTTAACCATGGCAGAACTGGACTACATTTTAGAACTACTTTATACGGTACAGAGTCACAGTGGAGGCAGAGCCTAACCCGGCAAAAGACAGGAGCAAAGCAGGATACGCCAGTCCATCACAGGGAGCACACAGGTACAAACACACACTCACACCAGGCTACTTTTCCCAGAAGTCAATTAATGGACCAGTATGACCAAGATAGCTCAACTGGCTAATGCACTGTCTTGGATGCCCAAATCCTCAAAGAGCACTGGCTCAAAATCCTCCTCAGGCTCTCAAAAATTAGCAGGATGTTTTTGGGCTGAGGGAGGAATCCAGAGCACCTGGAGGAAACTAACATGAACACAGGAAAACATACAAAACTGAAGCAGATAGCAGCCCAGAAATTAAACCTAGGGCTCCAGCTCTGCAAGGCAGCAATACTAACCACTGAAGTATCCATTTTAGTAATGAATTAAGGACAGTTTGAGAGTAATGAACTGACAGAGTAGAACAATAGCTAAAAGCTAATTGATAGTTATGTTAACTAGAAATTTAATAATCAGAATGCTCTAGAAGCTTGTCATTGAACAAATATAATCCATTTGTTTATTCCTGGAAGTTGTATATTTCTACCCATTCATTGATCATGACCCCACAACAGATTTCTAGAGACAAAAAAGGAAAGAGATATTATTATTATATAGAAATATATTAACTTGTTTGCACAAACTCAAATGATATTATGGATGTAGCAAGGGAAAAGCAGCATGAGAAGAAAGATATCATGAGAATTCAATGCACATCTTTGGAACTTTAATGCTTTAAAACATCATTACACTGGAGGCCAAGTTGTTGAGATTTGCTGTGGCTTCATAAACTGATGAACATAAACTGGAAATTAAAAAAACAACAACAGAAGTGCTTAAGATGTGTTAACATGTTGTGTTTCCATAGATTGTACGCTTTTACAATTCTAACTTTATGAAAATCTCCATGATATCCGGAAAGCAAAACATTTACTATAATTGAATTGATGGAATAGATTGAAAGATCTAGACAGTAATCTCACATCTCATGTGTTCCATATCTACAGTATGTGAGCAATGTGTACAATATGTAGATTCATTTTTGCATATTTTAATAAGTAATTTAGGTAATCATGCCCTTATTAGTGAATAAATTAAATTAAGATGAAACTTAAGATATCCTCTCATGTATTTCAGTAGATTTCATCACTGTAGATTTCATCACTGATCCATTTTAGTCTGAACAAACTGTATTCTATTAAAAGCAAGTGCTTGGAATAACCAGGTGACTCATTTGAGCATTAAAGCATTAATATGCAAGGACCACTTGCATGTCTAACAGACCACAAACTGACAAATGAATCACACAAATAACCCCACTGGACATGTTTCTTGCCAATGCATTCTGTTCAGTTCGGATCCTAGTAATATCTTTAAAGACTCATTACTACAGTACTTGATTAGCAAAATTCTGTCTCCTTTAAAGCCTGGCATCTTTGCAAAAAGACACAGTGGATATAAATGTCAATGGTACAAGATATAAATAGCACTGTGCCACTAGTGTTAATAATAAACATACTGTAGAATGGGAGCAAATTATTCCGTGGCTGGTTGATAAACAATGGTTAAAGTGCAGTATTTCTACATGTGCCAGTATCTAACTACAGTACCTCTTGCTCCTCACTTTGTCTGGAACATAAGGTCAAATAAATTTATACGGCTAAATATGTATTTGATTGTACTAAAGCAAAAAATCTACAAGCTTCTTTCTCATCTCCCTTGGAAACACCTTTATCAAGTAAATATAAACACACTAACAGTGCAATTTTCTGTCTCTTTTTCTTTCCTGTCATGGTTGGCATTTATTTCCAAATAATAAAGATTATGCAAAGAAAAGGCTTGATGCAATCTTTATATAGGCATCCTCCAAATTAAATTACATTAGTACGTAATCTTATTTTATTCCTGTGCAGATATAGATGTACAGTAACAGTTGCAAGGGAAAGCAAAAAGTATGTCCTGTTGGGCATCAAGACATGCATCTTAAATAAAATTAAGCCTGAAGCCACATTCTCTGCTAATATTACATTGTAAAAAATTACATTGTTAGTAACAGCTGGAGTTTGGGAAATGTTAATATAACAATATCTGATACTTTATATATGGTACATTACAGCGGTTGTGTAGCTACCAAAAGTGCGAATTTCTATCTATAGAAGTGGAAATTGTGCTACTCTCATCCTGTATTTCATCAAGTAAATATTTGCACATCAGATATTTCTTTTAATCAGAATATTTCATCAGAAATATTTCAGTATTTCATTGATATTTATATATTATATATATATAAAAAGCAGGAATCCTGCTTTGTACTCTATATCTACTGAGTTAGACTCCAGCTTATTCCCGTGACTTATTATAGGAAGAGGTGGCAATGGATAATGCATGGATGAAGAACTAAAAAAAGACATGTACTATAGAACACAATTAGTTACCTGCTCTGACATGAATATGAAGATTGTGACATTCTGAAAGATTAAACCATTCAAGTTCAAGTTTATTGTCATACAGTATGTACCTGAGTACTCTCACTTGTGTGTTTTCCTCACATGACAAATTACATCAAAGATGACATAACATTGACATAGAAAATGACATAACAAATGACATCACAATTCTTGGAGACAGGAACCGGGTGGCAGCTATCATTTTTACCAGTATTAAGAAAGCAGCTGTGTGCAAAATTCAGCAGTGACAGTATTTTCAGTTCAGCGCAAAACAGAAGAGGTGTAAGTGGGGCTGGGGATTTAAGACTAAATGTAAACGCAAGATGAATCCTCCTCCCTCATAGTGTCCCTTTTCTGACTAAAATATCAATATAAAACTGACTTGTATATTGTATATAAACATTAGGTCTAATTACTTCAACATACATAGTATAAAGGAATGCTATGTAATGTTGATTGTCCTGACTAATTATCTATATATATAATATAATTAGTCAAAATAATGGTTACAACATAAACAAGGCCTTCAAGTTTATCAAAAAATATAAAATTATACATTTTAAACCAAAAGTATTTAATGATCTCAGGCTGTTTTCCAGCATCAACAAGGGGGAAATTGAGATAGATTAGGCAGTAAGGGGACAAGTGACAGTGCAGGTTCTTTGAGTCATGACAATGAAGGAAAGAATGACTCTGGAACCACAATGTAACATGATACTGATTAAATTGTGCAGCAAAGGCAGTTATTAAAGGAAAAGGAAAGGTCAAAACCTAAAATGAATGCAATTTATATTACTGGGACTGTGACAATGGACTTCAAAATCCTATTTCTTACATAGCCTTGAGCATATTGGACCCATTGGCAGAGGACCATGTTGAGAAAAAGTGATATCATGCTGGAATTATGACCAAACATTACAAATTAATCTGAGTCTCTTGTCAGGTTCATGGATTTTTTTTGGTTTTGAACAAGTTTGACTGTTTGAAATTAATTTATCTCTTATCAAAAAACCATTAATTTCTAAAAACGGTCACAGTGTCCCAACACCTAACCAAGACGTCCCATAATTCAAGGCTGAAACATCAGGAAACCAGAGGCATTGCAGGGTACCAGTTAACCTAGCCATTATGTCTTTGGTCTGTATGAGAAAACCAGAGCACATGGAGACAATACATGTGGCCAAAATATAACCTCTGCACAGAAGGTGTTCCAGTCAATAATCAGTCCAGGATTTTTATTTTGTTCTTGTCTTGTGTGTATGCCTTATGAGGTGGTGGTGTCCAGTATAGGGTTTAGTCCCACCTTATGCCCTGTGTTTCTGGTGTTACTTGTGACAATTCACTTTGTGTCATGGAGGTGAGGTGCAAAGTATGCAGGACTCGATATAACTTTTAGTCCCTGCAAACACACATCAACATCTAGGTTTGTTTTGACTGTAACATATGTTGGCGAACCAAGTAATCTGTAAGAATGAAAAGAGTAAAATCTACTTTTATGTATTTAGCAAATGCATTTGCTACAAAAGTGATCCAGCTGTAAATCAAACAGAATTTTATAATACAGACTTTACAATGTACTCCCTATACCAAGACCTGAAATGTAGTCTTTTAACTCTGGCTTTTATGTTGTTGTGTTAGCTTTTAATTTATTCCATCCATTTAAGGATGATATTGCAGCAAGCAGGAGGCCACTCCACAAGCGCAGAGTGCAAGACAGGATGAGGAGCACACAGCTACATTTTCTCTGAGTAGAACACACCAGTCCTTCATAAGGCCATGGAGAAAGGGACTCCTACTATATAGCCAGTCAAGCCCAGACAACATGTCATGCTTTTTAGTATTCCAGTGAGGAAGACACAGCAGCTGCTGGGAATCACTCAAAAAGCATGGCAAACTTAACAATGTATCAGTTGTTGGCAGCACTTAAAGATCTCAACTAGACGAAATTCATAATACAAGGTGCTCAATGAATCTGCAATTAAAACAATCAAACAAAAATCATTCTTCAGAGAATTTAAGAGTTTAGAGATACTGTATTAAAAGTTACATCAGTGCTTCATTTTAGATCGCACACCACATCTAATAACAATAATGACTTATATACTTTTATAACTTAATAATAACTATATTTTATATAGCACCTTTAAAGGTGGCTTCTCAAAGCACATTACAGAATAATAGCAGCATAAAAAATACACAAGGTATATACAATGAAAATACACAATGAGAGGAAACAGAAGGAGCAAAGGGCTATAGAAGAGAATCAGTTAAATAAAGGCCTTTCTAAAGAAGAAGGTTTTGAGTCTAGATTTGAAAGAGTTTATGGAAGGTGACACTCTAATATCCTCAGGGATAGAGTTACAGAGCTTTTGGACATAACAGGAAGCCAGTGAGAGGACTCTAGGACAGGAGTAATGTGATCACTTTCACAAGACCTGTTCGGGATTCTGGCTGCCAAATTTTGGACATACTGGAGTTGATTTAATGTGGATTGAGCGAGTAGAGCGTTACAATAGTCAATTTGTGAGAAGGCAAGTGTGTTGATCAGCTTTTCAGCAACAGTTAGCAGTAACATAGGACATAGTCTGGTGAAATTTCTGAGATGAAAGAATACCATTTTGACAATATATTGCACATGTGGGTGGAATGTCAGCTTGAATCAAATATCACCCCCACGTTTTTCAATTTATAATGAAGCTCAAGTACAGTACCATCCACAGATAGGGTTACAACATTGGCTTGACAAAGTTGATGGGCTGTGCCAATAAGCATGACTTCAGTCTTGTTACAGTGTAGATGAAAGAAAGTTTGAGTCATCCATGTTTTTATATCAGAAATGAAATTAGAGAGAATAGAGACAGCCAATCAGTGTGAGGTATGGTATGGATGTAGATTTGAATATCATCAGCATAGAAATGATAGTTGAGGCCATGTGATCTTAAAAAATGTAAATGCTGAAAAGTAAGGAGCCCAGTATCAAGCCCTGAGGAACACCAGACTTAAGTCCAACTTCAGAGCCAATTTTGCCAAGAGAAACAAAGTGACAGTGATCGGTGAAGTAAGACTCCAAAACATAGTCTCAACACAAGAAAGTAAGATAAGGTTAACAGTGTTGTAAGCAGCACTAGGATCAAGAAAAGTGGGATAGAAAGAATCAGAATCAAATAGCATATCATTAGTGACTTTAACCAGGGCAATTTCTGTGCTATGAAGTTGTCGGAAACCAGATTGGAGGGGTTCGAAAAGGTTATTTGCAATGAGGTGGTTATTTAACTGAATTGCAACAGCACATTCTTGAACTTTTGCAAGAAAGGATAAGTTGGAATTAAAACTTATTCATTTGTCATGCATTGTGTGTAAACAGTAATGTTCACAAAGTTATGGAAATGGGAACTGTGCTTTTAGGACAAACAAAATAATAATAATTTTTCTTCCTTTTCTCCTAGAAGGAAAAGCTTACAGAATGTGCTATAATACCTTATGTACTGTAGATTTATCCACTAATTTGATAGACTGAGGGAAATGTATTCATTTTTTATTCCTCATCTTAATTGAATAACTGTGCTGTCATGATATCTCAGGCTTGGCAAAAGGACATCCCATCTCTTTAAACTACAATTGTTAGCATGTTGAGTCAGTAGCCTAACAGACAAGACATGCCGAAGGCCAGCAAAAATTGTGACTCGGGTCACTGTGGTGCTAAGCTGTCAGCTGTTTTGTCCATAAAAAGCATTATTCAAAGAATTAGCAGACAGTCATGAGAGTGGACATTAAAAAGACATAAAATTCACAAATAAAAATGCTTAGGAATAGATTACTTAAATACCTTTTTTTTAAATACCCGAATTGAATATTTGGTCTTTTAACGCTAATCTTTTTTAATCTTTTCAATAACAAGCAAAAGTTTTAAATTAGATAATTGTTACTCTAAGCTATCATCATGAAATGAAAACAAATATTTAATAAAATATGTAAGTGGAAGCATAGGTTTAACACTTTCATTTTGAAAAGGCAGAACTAGGAGATGTTTCTAAGATGGTGAATCTGAGAGACCGAAGCTACATCACAGTTGCTCGATCAATAACATCATTCCCAGGTGATGTTAATGCAGCAACATTGATAGAGATGATGTGCAAGTGATTAATAGGACAAATGAACTGTGAAAAATACATATTATTAAACAGTGATCTCTCTTGTTCCCCCTCTCCCCCGAGACTGCTAGCTTTGAGAAGAATGAGAGCTGACCAGCTGCCTGGGGAAAAGCAGAGAAGTGAAACAGACAAAATATATCTTGTCTGTTTCTTGGTAATGAAGGTGTTTAAGGCAGTTGGGACATACTGTATATGCAATTAAGGTTTTATCTATAGTAGGTGTGGAGGATATTTTCCTACTGTATTATAAATACATTACTTTCTTAGTTACTGTTTTTTTCCAAAAGATCAAAAAAGGAAGATTTGTTGTGCAGTGCCATTAATTAAGATGGCCTGTTGTGTGTACTGTTTCTATGATGTCTTCATTTCCAGAATGGACTGCTGGATGCACTTTATTACAAACCAGCAAGTGTTATAGCTTCTACTAAAGAGTACCATCAATACATCTACTTGTGTGTTTTGCTTGTGTCTTGTGTTGACAAAGCACATTCATAGGTCGTTTCTCATTAATTAGGATTGACCGCAGAGGTGAGCAGTTAAAGTCATCTACAGATAAATTAACATTCACTTATAATTATCAGGAATGGGCAATATGCAAAAGAGGCATTTATAGACAAGCTTACTGTAGCTCACAGCTAAATAATTAATCATTTATGTTCCTTAAATTGTGTCATTGCAGACTTCCTTTGCCGCAGTATTAAATGCCAGTAGAGGGAGCTAAGTGCATTTATTCTTTTCAGCACTTAGATAATTTAACAAAGTAATTTAATGGTTTCATAAATGGCATTTATGGGATTTTGGCGAAACTGCTATTGCTTCTGTTATTGCATAATGGAGCATTTAATTTAGTCTGTCACAACTAAATTTTAATTTAGTCTCTCAGAAGAGTCTTTGTTATGGTGGCATTTTTTCTCTTCTCATTGACAGTTGTGTTTCAGAGTTCAAATTGTGCTGCTGCTGGTGGTGCCCTTGGCATTCTTTTAATTGATTCCTCTCCACTCTTGAGCTGGTTACTTCTTGCAATTTCATATACATTGACTTAAAAGAGTTACAGTTTTGATATTAAATTGACTAAAATGACAAAAAACATAATATTGTTGTTGAATGGCCTTGGAGTGTCACATTATGTATTTGTTCTGTGCAATTATTTTATTTTTTATTTTGAGTTATTCTTAGCTTCCAGAATCCTCTCCTTTATTGTTTTTCCCTGCACTGTACAGTTTAGATTTATGTTTTGTGCTTTATATTTTCTATTCTTGTTGGTGTATGGGATTTATATGTGTTCAAAATCTTCTTCAAATCCCTGTAATTGGAAAAAATGCCTCAAGTATTAATTGCTAAAACAAACCTTAATTCAAAGCCACTTTAACGGCTTATTCAATTGATGAATTGAATGTTATTAATCAAGCAAAACATGGTGGTAAATATTTTATAAACATTCTCCTACTCCTAGCTCAGGGCTGGTAGATGCTTTCTTTAAAGAAAAGTAGGATGGAACTCTCAGTTTGTGTGTTTGTCTTGAAACCTCTAACAGCAGTGCAGTGTCTGTCAGATTTGTTTGTATCCTGATAATCAAGATCTTGGGTCTGTTCTGAATTTATGATATGAAAGTGTTCCGGGGCTGTTTGTGTTGAATTCCTCTTGTCTACTCCTAAGAAATTCCTGAGAAATGTGAGGGAAATGAACAAACCAGCATCTCATAACTCTGAACGTATTGCTGAAAGATAGTAGAAATGAACAGGAAATACATGAATGTTAGGATAAACTGTTGATTAACGCTAACCTTTGCCTTGGAAAGATAGGAAATAATAAAACTTACCCTGCTTAAAGTCTTCCATCTAAAACTTGTGTGGTTGTCAACTGCTTGATAGAAAATTTAGATATTTATGAACCCGCATTGTTTGGATGACAGATTATAATGAATCACTTATCTCTTCGGAAGCGCTTGTGCTGGCAAAACACAGCAGAGGAAAAAATAAGTGAACTAACATTAGATTCTTATCATGAACAAATTTCCATTACTTCAAAGACATATTGATTAAATCTCGGCAATGATTTTGATCATAGCTCTAACAGTGTAAAATGGTAACCCACAGTCAAACTGAATCGCAACAAATGGAAAGATTAAGAAGCAGAAGACACAGAAGACAGACTGCACTGACTGACTTATCCTATAGCATGATCAGGAGGCTTTTAGTGCTCAAACAGGTTTTCCAAGTTTCATTATAATTGGAACAATTACTATATGCAGTACTTATATCCTTAAGAAAGCTTACCATAGTCACTTTCCATGATAATTTCTCCCTTGTCTTGAATGTGTCCTGTAAGTTTCAATGTAAACTATGTAGACATTGTAGACATTGCTCAAGTTTAAGTTTGACATATTTGTCCACTGAGTTTTATTCCTTTGGACAGCATAAGAAATACAATGTGATGTCCTATTTCTGAATTGATGTAATTATTAATTAAACCAAGGATAACAGCTGCATCTTCTTCCTCCTTGCAGCCAGTCTAAAGCTGTTAAGAAAGTGCATGGGGCACTTGCCCTAAATACTACAACCTATAATATGCATTGGCTCAGAGCTGAGTGAGGTAAGCAGCCAGCTGTTCCTACAGATGCTGTCCTTAAATCAGACATCATTTTTTGCAAATAGTTTGTTAGTTCTGTGAAGGTCATTAATGAAAGAACAGAATCTTGCAAAGAGAAGGAGAGGAGTCATAAATAAATTGGGCTACATCATTGCGCTGTGTTCAAGCTAAGCCAAAGCAATGTCTTAATACTATTACTACCTTAAAAAAGTGTCAGATGTGACATAAGATAAAATTTACAATAGGTCTGATGAGCAAAGTTTGGTGTTTTACTAAAGACCCATCTGTTTTTGATAATGTTCCTCTAAAGGCTAGCCAGAGAAGAAGTGGTTAGAGAAGTGAGAATATCGTTTGTCTAGCTCAGTCTGAACGGAACCTGTAAGTGTTTTGTCAAAAGGAGAAACATGGTAAGCAGAGTGGTTATGGGCCAGATTAGGGTGGTGTTGTGATGTTATGACACTAGGGCTGAAATTAACAGAAATTAAAGCCACTTTCTTAATGTTTTAGAACAAAAATGCAGCATCTGAATACAAAACAACTGAATACAAATTAAATCACATAAAGTCAAACTAAGCAATTGCATTAACATTTTAAATAAATTGAAAACTTAGTTGTAATAAGAACCATAAAAGAATGAAGCCCAAAAAAAAAACTCTGAAGGAGTTTTACAGTCAATAGAGTATAAAAAGGTAATAAAGTAATAAAAGGAACTGTTCAAAACATGAGCTAATTACGCATAACAGTGTCATATGGAAGACATTCACACATTTATTGTGTTTTATCTTTTAAGGAACTAGTGTAACATTTACTTGTTGCATTTTTGTCAAGCCTTGTGACTTGTTTAGTGTCAAGCCTGAAAGTTCTCAGATCCTAAAAATAATTCCAAAAATTTTATTCTAAGGTCACCCCTAACCCTAGCTCAGTCCAAAACCCAATTCCCAGCTTAATGAATTCTCAAAACATTTTTTTATCCAGAATTAACTTGTAACATGCTCTATTCTATGTCACATTAGAATTTGAACCGTATCTTCATTTTTGTTTGAAGACTTGAGAATTTGTTTTGTCTAAAAAATCTCAGATCCCCAAAATGGACACATCCCAAAATTTTCAGTTAAGGTTATCCTGGATCTCATTCTTATTTTAAACATGTAAAATGAAATCATAACACTAGTTGTACATTCAGCCTTATGCTTTTTCCCTAAACTAACCCTAGTTCTGCTCTAATCCCAACCCTCAGCTCAATGCTTTCTCAAAAGTATCTTAAATTTTAGCCCATAGGTTACTTCTAAGATGGACTATTATATGTTGCAATAAACCAGATGTATTCAGAGTGGCATTAAGATGCTTTTGATCTCATACAGACTACCACTGGAAGAATAAGGATCAAGGTGTTGTGTTGAGAGATATTGGAAGGAGAATAATCTAGGATATTGTTTGTTACAGTTTTTTTTAAAATAATAATTTTCTTTTGATCATAAGCACTTTATGCACTGGTATGTGATTAGTTCACAATTGAGATAGTCCTTTTTAATTTAATTGAAAGTGTTTTGTGCTAATTGAAATAGAGTGGGTGAACTGCAAAAATGAATGTGCAGTTTTTTAAGTCACAAAAATATGATATTATATACTGTATAAAATATAATATTGGTTTTCTTAGAAAACAACTATCTTCATTTTATGAAAGTTACACTAGGCCATGTAACATTTTTTTCTCATACAGTATGTAGAGAAGAAGTTCATGTAGGGTGCGGTGTCAGCAGCAAGGAACATGTAAAGGTTTATTCCATGCTGAAAGGAGAAGAACGAGACACAGCATTTCAGCTGTGCAGCCTTCTTCAGGTGCCAAAAATCCATGAAAGCAACAATCACGTCTATTTACACAGAGATAAATATTTGAATCATGTTGAAAAATGTTTTCTTGGAGCCATATTGGATACATACAGTATAACTAGCATTCCCATTTACAGTACCTACTGTACCTTTGTTGGTACATACTGTAGAAGAGTAGAAATTGCGCTTGATAACTTTTTTGCGCTTGATAACTTCTGTTTAGTCCCTGAAATTGTGTTGTCGTACTGTTCTAGCACAGACTCACTTTTTCATAGCTGAAGGCTGTTTTTTTCTTTTATTTCAAAAGACAAGTTTGAAGTGATTACCTCTGTAACAAGATTTGGCTAAGGTAAAGATATCATCACCTGTTCAGAGTGCAGCATTTTTAACTTAGTTTCCTTGGGGTCATTGCCATAAGCATTTACCTTAAGAATAATTATAAAATATGTTTTGGTGTTGATTTAACACATATCTATGATTACTGATCCCCCAAGAAACTGAATTAATAGAACTTGTCATTGAAATACATTTTGTTAGGGTGAGATTGCACTTGTTAATTTTCAATATTTTAGCAGTAATTAAAAAGAGCTTTTGAACACTTTTTCATTGATTTGTTTTAATGAATTTCAGTTTATTAATTGCAGGCTCTTGTTTAAATTGGACAATATGTTTAACAGATTTGGCACTAGAATTGTATGTAATACACTTGGAATTAATAGGCTGAACAGATTTTGTTTCGTAGCAGTTTAGTGGTACAGGCCACATACAGTACAAAAAAAATATGCTTTGATGTGGACATCAGACAATATTGCACTGATTGGTGTGACATAAAACTGAAGTAGGTTTGGTTGTTGATTAAATTTAAATTTTGAATTTAATTGGTGCAGTTCTCAAGGATTTTCAGTGATGTAGGTCAGGTCCCTTTCATGGTTGATGTAGGACCACAGGTTATGTCATATACTGTATCAATGGCAATAACAAAATTATTCCACTTACCAAGTCTGGAGTGAATCACCTACACTGTGTTTAGCCGGGACCGGTTTAAAATTTGTGAAGAAAAAAATAAATCAGAGAACTGGAGACAATCTGGAAACCTTTAAGGCAAGTTGCTTACATTACTAGAAAACAGCTGATTCCTGGTAGCGGCTTCATAAGTGCATAGCCTAACCTGGAAGCATTAAGCCCAGGGTGCGACACACCTTGGAGCAATATCTGGGCATATGCACAACCGGATAAGTTAAAGACTCTAATTAACCTTGAGTACAAGGACAAATCCCATGTAAGCAAGAAGCACAGAAAGCAAACGTGGGATCCTAGAAGTAGCGCTGTTCCACCTAAGCATATTCAATTGTCATGAAATACTGCAATAAACCAATAATAGTATTTTTGAGGCATCACTGTTGCACGAGAAGGGAAAACAAATGCAAATGTTTAGCTTTTTTAATTGTAAAAAAGCAAGGGTGGTTCAAATTTAGAGGACAGTTTAACTTTGCAAGTATCCCTCAATGGTGAAGCTTCAGGGCTAGATAATTTTAGTTCGCTTTGTAGTTCATTCCAGTCATTTGTTGTGGCAAATTGAAAAGAACTGCAACCAAAGACAATATTTACTCTGGAGAGATCCAATTTGAATAATGAACTTCATCATAATTTATAATAACACAGAAATGCAGTGAATTTGACAGATGACAAGATTTCTCAATCAATTCTAAAAATAAATATCAACCAGTACATTGAAAGAGCAGAATGCTAAGAAGGCCAATCATTGTGGAGAGGCTGCAAGTGCAATAAGGAGCACCATATTTTCTGACAGAATGATATAATGCGTCTATAAATATTTTAGAGGCATACATTAGTACATAACATCAGCAGAATCAAGAAAAGAATGTATCTGAATTGTGAACATTTTTCAACTAGAGTATATTTGGGTAAATGTGTAACACGTCATGTCTTGACTTACTGTAAATTGTAACTTATCAGTGGAGATTTTTAAAATTAAAACACTATGAAGCAAAATATGTAATTATAAACTAAAGCTTTCTCCATAGTAATCTCAATTTTAATTACACAGTCATTACTAATTGAATAACTCCTGTTTTTTCATTAAATATAAATATATAATTGTGTTTAACAAAAGGCACACAAAAAGCCTTTTGGATCTTATCAAAAGGAAATTAATGCTCTTCAGCACAATTAGCTAAAACCTGGGTTCTGAATAAAAAAAAGCAAGTGAACCAGGTTCAGAGCAGAATTTATGTACAGTATGTATGTGTTTTAATCCACTACTTCACCAGATAAGCGAAATCCACATTTATATCTACATTTACAATGATGACCTCTGCAATGTGCACTTTCATAGCAGGCCATCATAAACAAACAAAATACCTCGCTCAGTAGGACAACAACAGTATCCACCAGGAGATTTGAACCCATGTTTCCCCAGGTATGGGTTACCTTTTTCATATACGATTTAGTGTGGTTGACACTGAAATGCTCCAACATTTGACAGTTAGGCAACTTGTTTAAAGAAGCTCACTGGTTAAAATGCCAAATACCTTTAACTTCTGTAACCAAATAGTTAGTTATTTATGGTTTGAGTTATATTCCTGTACGCTCTTGAGACCAACTCAACTACTGAGGTGGTTCTAGAAACTATGATTTATTAGCAATCTTGTGCATCAGGCATGAAGGGCACACACTCCCAGCCCTTGTTCAGAATCAGAGTAGTGAACAGAGCAAAACAGAGCTTTTTATGTAAAATTATTAGGCAAAGAAAATGCCTTACAACAAATGTATCAAAGGAGGAACATATACCACCACCCCATAGGATTTCGATAATAAACGTTCAAGCACCAAAGTTATTTTATTGTCGGTGATGGGAATCCAAGAAGCTGCTCCTTGTGGAGGGCAGTGGGATGGGTGGCGTCTTGTTCTACTGAGGTTACATCTGTCACTTCCCCTTTCCTCCCCCTTGATCCTGTATCTTCTGTCTCTTTCCCTGCAATGAGACTCAGCTGTGACTCAAATGTCTGAGGCTGAGGAGTTTACAGCTGTCAGGCTTGCCTTACGCATGAACACTTCCATGCCTCCTGGCCTCTCTCCCTTCACAGTCAGACTCATACTCCAAGATATTCTGCTTTATGAATCTACCTTTGTTCCTTCTACAGCATTGCAAACAGATATTTTTCCTTTATGGGACGAGCCCATAAAGAACAAGGGCAGAAGGCAAGAGAATACTCTGCCAAGAAATTTGATAAATGCTTAAAATACATTTGGTACATACTATAGGAACCCATTTTCTAACACAAGCATTGGATAATATGTCAGAGGGCCCCTGGATAAATTTACAATCAACTTGAATTGATTTTGAAGTGACAGTGGGTAGAGCAAAGGTTAAGCCTGGAGTCTGGTGAAAATAAATACCTTTATCATGAACCAGAATTGTTTCCATCTCACCATAATGATGTGAAATGAATACTACAGTACATCAATGTTGTGGATGTGGATAGTGATTTTCCAGGTCAATTCAATAAGAAGGAGGGTTAATAATGGCTTAAGAATAATATCCCTCTGATTCATGAAGAGATCTACTTGTAAATGCTTAAAATGTACTTTAAAGTTGTTCACCAGTAAAAGTCAAGCCTGTAGGCAGATTTGGGGACTGAATTTTGAATGCCTTTATACTGGGTGGGATATTGGGGAGTAAATTGGCACACAACTTTCGCCATTATTGACAAAAATGGACATTCAGACAAAAAAAATGATTAGCCTATCATGTGGTTTTACATTAATCAGCTAATACAATGTATAGGAAACACAAAGAATCAACATTCTGCTGATATTTGTAGATTTGGCACTCAATACTCCTCATCTGTGAATTGGATTACATACAATAATGCAGTGTGGATTATTATTATTAAGTGAATGGATCTCATTAACACCATTCACTTAATTCTCCATCAAAACATTACAAAACAGAATGTACTGGATTAAACAAAGCTCACACCTGCATCATACGTGCTTTTCATTCACTCAATGCTATGACATGTTCTCTGACCAGTTTCTGTGAACTGGCTTAGTTCCATGTTAAAAAAATCTGCATTACTGTTTTAAGGATTTTTTTGTTGATTGTGACAACTCTGTTGTTTGACCAGAGCTCTCATTTCCATTCTATTAATTCCCTTTGTATTCATTAACTTGTTTTGTCTGAGATAGAATTTCGTGTTTTACACTTTTTTACACATACAGTATATACAGTAACCCTTTTCTGGGAAATCAGCTCAAAGCACTTTCCAGGCACTGGGAACCCCGCTCCACAACCACAAATGTGCAGCACCCACCTGGATGATGCTATGGCAGCCAAAGTGTGCTATCACTGGGCAGTATCAGCTATCAGAGTAATGAAGTCTGTTTATAGATGAGGAATATTAGGCAGCCATGACAGGTTAAAAATCAGGTGGTGAACTTTGGCTAGGAGATAGGGGTTAACTGATCACAAAGAGGCTGGATCTTGGTTTTATGTCACATCCAAAGGACAGATATTCTGCTGACTTCCAAAAAACTCTGTTAGCTTCAACAGAAGAATCAACAAAACATGGAAAACTGCAAACTCTCTTAAGAACTCCAAAACCTCCATCTCCACAGAAAATCCTTATAAATCCTATACCACTGACCATTAAAGGAAAATAAACATTTCGGTTCTATGTATTTACAGCCCACCGTAATGACAGCCTCATTTGAGGTTACCATGACATCATTCCATGAAACAATAAAAGACATTTCAAATGATTTCCCTGAAATAAATTTTACTCCAACAGGAATTGCCAGAAGAAAACATAGTTTTCTCAGCTCTTTAGCAGGATGGTTGGCTGCAGGGCCAAAAAAACAGTCTCGATACAGAGCTGCTAAGAAAACATGATGCATGGTTACAGACTAAGCAACTGTAGATGGTGGGTTAACAGGCATTGATATTCATTTACTAAATGATCAAAGAATAATGTTAGCTAATGTTAGTTAATAATGTTAGTTAATGTAATAATATGAAAGGAACAATAATTATTTCCAAAATACAAACTTAAAGCAGTTGCTTGTTCCACCTTGACTCCAACAATGACTGAATTACAGTATAAGATTTTAGCAAAGCTCTGGTAGTGGGTTGGGTTCAAAATGTTGTTTCAAGGTATTTATTGAACTAACATTGCAGGTTCGTGAACAGTTTGTATTATTACAGCTCCCTAAAACATTATATAACTATGCTGCTGTGATTGTCTCAATTAATGCTTTGCTGCAACAACATCTCATATGTATCTATTTCCTGGACCTTAATGTACTGTACATTATTGTAATAGTCACCTAATAACAAGTTTATTTTATTAAGCAATTTATGAGTCACGATACATATATCCAATGTACTGTATTTTGAAAATAACATATTGTTGAGAGGATGCATTTAAGGAGAGTTCTGGGTAAAAGATACAGGCAAACCTATCCTTAAAGAGGAAATTCACACAAGCCAAGCCGAAAGTAGAACATAGACAGGAATCCAGGGTTGACTCAGTAACTTTTACAAACACTGTTTTAATTTTTATTGACCAAGACTTTGGTTTAATGTCTCAACCAAAGCATAGCATCTCCTACAGCATGGGGTTCCTTAATGTGGCTTTTATTTCTGGAAATATTTGTAAATATTTAGTAGTTTGGTGAAAATAGAACAGCTTCTGAATTCATTTGAATGTTGATGTTAATGTTTAGCTTAATTTAATTCTTTGCTCCTTACCCTCTTATGTTATTTTCTTGGAAAAAAATAGTCAGTTCAATTCATCCTTGATAACTGTCCACTGTTGTATTCGTGTGGGATTTAGAAATCTTATTCATTTAGCCTGAATTCAAACCACATCTCCAGTTCCTTATTCCTAAACACAACTGACATTTGGTATCTTGTGGAAGATAACAGGTTAACTCTGTCTTTGATCCTGGGCACTTATAATAGTCTTGCATTACAAGCTAAGGAGTAAAATGTTCAATATAAAGCTTGAGAATAATGATGAGGTACATGTTTCTATAAAGGGCAGGTTAAAGGTTAGGGTTAGGGTTAGGGTTAGGGTAAATGATTGTAAATGTAAATGTAAATGATTCTGATTCATTTTGATTATACTGTATTTATTCAGTAGACAGCTAGACTCTAATAAAATGAAAGAGACTAGACTTACATAGTATTTTTGCGGCAGCTCTCCAGGCTGAGGGAATTTTGGCAACTTTGCTAGTCTGTATTGCAAGGATTGGGCAGAATTGGTATAAAAGAAATGTGCTACGGGAAATCCCAGATACGAAACTTAAATACACAGGCGAACGGAAATAAATAAATATGATTATGACAATGACGATGATGCAGATGAAGAAGAAGAATAGGTTGAGAGAAAAGAATATTGTAGTGGATGTTAATAAGAGGTTATTTTTAGCACTACCACTGTGATTGAACTGAAGTAAAGAGTCTCAGAGACAGTAACGGGGAAGATTTAGAAGATGAACAGGAAATGGCTGATGTATTAAATTAATATTTCATGCTAAGGTTTACTAAGGAGGAAGTTGACAACATGCCTCAGGGTGAGGAAAGACTAAGTTCCCTATAAAATAGTATCACAGAGGAGGCAGAAATATTACAGGTACTACAAGCACTTAAACAAATCCTCAAGGCTTCATGGTATTCTCCCAATTGTAACAAGTAAATCAGGTATATTATTTACAGAGCCATTAACAAAACTCTTTAAATAGTCACTTGAGACAATAGAAAACCCATTGACTGGAAAATGTAGCACATACAGTATCCACTGGCAAAACAAATCAAGTATCTACAGACTAATGAGTCTTACATTTAATAATCTAAGGTTTTCTAATGTAAGGTGCACAGTTTAAGGTTGTGGCGACAATAATTTTTATGGCAATAGAATTACTGTATAATGGATAGACAACATGGACTTAGAAAAGGTAAGTGTTACCTAACTAACATGTACTGTAGGAGCATTGGATTTTGAAAAGTCTGGTACAGAAGAAGAGTGATATCTATTGGTCTACCAACATTACAGCATTACCAGGTTTTTCTTGGAGATCTTCCACCCAAGTATTGACCAGTCCCAGCCTTGCTTAGCTCCTGAGATCTGAAGGAATCAGATAGAAGAGATATTAATGAAAAGATTCCTGGGGAATCATTGTCTGTTTATCTCTGTACTCGTTTGCTCCAGATACAGCCATAGATTTTAACATTCTGCATTCAAAGTGATGTCAACTGTCATTGATTAAAATCCACCAATCAAAATCTTTGAATTCTAAGGAACATCTTGTCACAAGGAACATAAGTAACTCCCTAAGAGGGATCCTGACCAGTGTACACAGTGTGTCTGATATTTGTGTCCTCCAAACACATAACATTATATTCTAAACATTAGTTAGAGGACCCATATTTGCAATGTTGGTCACTGTAAACTAAAAAATATACTTGTAATTTTTTACTATGGATTCATACAGGTGAAGGTTAATACATTACAAGTCTTTGCCACAAATGGAATTTAATTCACTCATAAATCAATTAAAAACTTCTGTATTTTATATAAAACAAAATGATGAAACTGCACCTTTCCACATTTCAACTTCAGAAAGTCAGTTCATAATTATTTGAATCCTGAATATCAGAACATCCTCTTTATTGAATCAAGGAGTTTTATTTCTGAAGAAGAAGCCGAGTATAATAATGGTCACTAAAGTTTATTTAGTTTTTCCCTGCTAAACCCTCTGAGATCTGGTAAAATAAATTGCATTGATTGATTTATTGGCTGTTGCTGTATCAAATCATAAGTATGTCACTAATGCACATGGCACAAACGAAAATAATTGATTTTGCCTCTCCTGTGGGTTCTCCTTAAACAGGCCTGTGATTTTCTTCAAAGACCTTGTTGTAAGCAGAAGGAACTTCATTTTTACAGCTACTGTATGCATTGCCTTTAAAGATACATGGGAAAAACACAAGCTAATAAAGACATAGAGAATCAGTTCAGGTACCCTAACAAAGTGACATTTCCAGTATGAACTGCTGTGTGTTTGCTTGGTTAGACAAAAAGCATGTGTCCTGTTAAGCATCACCATGTTTACATGCTGTGTTTTTTAGATAGTTCTTGCTTTTTTTGATAGTGGTCTCAATAGTCTGGTTTCTAACTGTTGTCCATGTAAAACATTACAAAAAGAGAGACAAACTTCAAAATTAGTTTAATAAAATGTTTTAACACATTTGGTTTTGGTTTTTAAACCAAACATAACTTCTTTGTATTTAACATCATTTTTGGTCTTTTTCTTAATGGCTGAAGCTGGAATTTGTCTTGTGCTTTTTGCACAATGTCATACATTCCAGAGTAACTGGAAGTATCATAGATTCACACAAAAATAATATGTCCTGTAGAATAAATCTTTAAATGATGATTGCCGTCTTTTGGACAAGTAGAGGCTGTCTTGAAGTAAACCAATTTTAATCTGCATTCAAGCTGAACCTTAAAATTATAAGTAAAACTACCTGCACATCCTTCTAACAACAAACTACAGTATAAGACCATATATTAATACACATCTGAACAATGGACTAAATGGAACACAGCAGTAATAATGCGAAAAGAACAGCAAAAGAGGACAAATAGAAAATAATGTTAAGACAAGGTATGATCAGCAATGAAAATATTCTCTATATCTAAATCAGGGGAAGATATGAAGTTCAGAGTGTGATATTGATAATGGATAGAACCTCTATAATGCTGCGTAAATTCAATTGACTCTAACAATGATTGTAAAATTCTAGGAAGAGGATTACAGTTTATATCAACATGTTTATTCAAGTTTCAGACTCATAGAATTCTATGCTATCTAACTTCTAAACAGTCACTAATTGCTGACATAACAGCGGGACTTGGTTTATGTGACTTACATATTAGATAGAATGGTAATGGACTGGAGACTATAAACAGTAAAACTTCAAATTAAGAATATTCTTCAATCCTGTGATTGTTTTAAATGGGAACTGCTTTGACTGATATGTGAAATAGTTACATCTTTGCAGAAATCGGGTCTATATAATAATGAAAGGATTTTCATTTCCTTTTAACTGTTGTTTTTATAAAACGTTGTGGTTAAAAACTGTTTCACTTTCTCTTTTTGGAGAAAAAAGAAATGTTGGTATAGACATTCTGTGGAATTAGAGAATTGGACTGAGCTGGCTAACAGGGCTGTGGCCCTGAGATGTGGGATGGCTTCAAGAAGACACAGTCAAAAGTGCTTAGGTGCATCAAAGGCATGGGCAACGGGGTTGAACGGACAGCGTTTTTGTCTGGCCCACTGGTGTAGTATGTGATGTTGACACACTGTAAAGGAACAGCTGAGGAAGTTTTAGCACCTGGTGAAATGGGGCTTTGCCTGGCAAGGTGGCAGATAGCTACACAAACAATAATGTAGCATTATATCTTCTCACCACAAAAGAGTAGGAATCTTGACAGCTCAGGTTGAACCCACTGTCTTAAAATCTGCAGAACAATGGCTGATGTCAGAGAACAGAAAGGGAAAGAAATACCACTCTAGATGTTTTTGTGTCAGGAACTACACACAGCAGGCCAAGGTATGGTGTAGAGAAGCATTCTCTTAACAAACAGCCATAAGGGACATAGTGTACAAAATTGGTCTTTGTTTAAAGAAGGTCATTAGGTGTTGCTCTCCATTTTTCACAGACTGTTTTTTAAACTATAATTCTGTTCACCAGCCTCAAACATTTATGCATGGATGTCTTTCAAATTACAATTTCTCACTTTGTGTTTTTTCAATGTGTTAGTATATTAATCTACTGTTACTTTTAATTTTACTTTCCAAAATTATGAACAGGAAATAAGGAGCCTGTATTACTTATTATTGTTTAATCAGACCTGCCAATATGAGGAAACACTACTTTCAGCAAAGAATTGTGAACATTAAGGTCTGTAGCTTTCTTTGGCGATAAAGATTAGTGTTTAATTATACCTTCTGGCAACATTAAAAAAGTTTTTCTACTGCAGCAATGTTTAAAGTTTTTGATGGTTATTTTGTGTTCTATAAATTTTGCCCTGACATTACATAGTACAGCCTGTCTATAATGTGTATGGATTTTACAACTCAAATGTATAGGATATGCTAACAAATTGTGAATGACATTACTACATAATTTGATCATATAACTGATACTGTATGTTAATGTTATTGTTGCTTATTCAAATGTTCCTTCATTTAATAGTTAATTCTGGCTTTATGTTTTTGTTCCATTTGTGTTGTTGATGAGTGATTAATTACAACACATACAGAGTATACGCAGCCTATGGACCTAGTCCAGTGGGCCATGATCCAAATAGGTCAATAAAAAACAGCACAAATATACTTTTTCTCTGTCTGCCTTACTGGGGTACAATCAGAAACCACATCATACCTTTACAAAATTACAAAATATCTGTTTCTCATGAAATGATGAAATAAGCACCAGTGTCTGAAACCCAAGGCTGAGACTCACAGTATGACTCTCTTCCCACAAGTTCATATGCAGTTGCAGTCTTATCTCTGTTTACTCAAGAAGCATAGAAAACTGTAGGAGAAAGTGACCCAATTAGAGATGCAGAGTACAATCACTCACACACAAACACATTTCACTCAAGGGCAAGATCCATATTTCTTCAGTGCCCTTTGAGATTTATGTACAGTATCTCCTACATCAGCCTCATGTAAAAAATATTCCAGCACAGTAAATCTATCCCCAGCCTTCAGCAGAGAAAATCTCAACTCCTCCATTATCTTTCTTGGGGGTCCTGTGGTCCTCTTAGTTCTTCAGTCCTGATCACATTTTGAGTTGTGATTGCTATATAACAGCACATTCATAGTGGCGGAATAGTCTTTGTTGTTTCAGCAAACAGTAAAGAATGAGAACTATTACTAGGGTAAGAACAAAGACAAAACCAGAATATGAAAAAAAAAATTATAATGTACCCTGTCATCGTAGGGCACTACCACTAACATTCATGAGCTTAAGACCAAGTACTAGGGATGGAAATAATGTAAAAGACCCTATTTGATATTTAGTAGGTGAACACAAAAAGTAGTAGCAGACGGCAAAGAACATAGTTCCATTCCCAGCATAAATATATGTTGTTTCCCCATGAATGATTCTACACCATAGATGTCAGTTTGATTAGATAATGAAACAGTTGTAGCATCATTAATCCCATCAAGTCCAGGTACCTGATATGAAGACCACGAGGTCACCTTTTTGATAAAAATCAGCATGTTCAATTGTAACCCAAGAGCCACTGATAACCTTAACAGGCAGAATAAGAGCAAGAGAAGTCAAAAACGTCTTAATTCAATTGGTGAACCAATTTCTAACATCTTTATCTGGACGCTATGTCCTATGTAGGACTGCTGGAGCATAATATCTCCAACACATTACCCAGATGAATGTGGCTCCCCGGTGAAGTGAGTCTCCTACTGTATATATAAAGCACTTGGAGATGCCTTTCCATGGAAAGCATGATAAAAATGCAGTTCAGCATATTTTCCATTTGATTTATTTAAAACAGGCTTCAAATGTTTACTTCATGTGGAGATCAGAAAAAGCTGTTTATGCTTGCCACAGTTTCACTCACTTTCCTTGATTTTTATATTAATTTTATGAAGCCTATTTGAACCACGTCATACTTAAAAAAGGCATCTGTATTTGTTAAAAAGTCCATTGCAACTGAACACACAAATGTTACTTAGTGAGATGCTGCTCTATATTTTCTATCAAACTAACTAACCTTAGATACAAGACAGTGACAGACTCTGCCAGTGTTCTTATATTACATTTCTCTGTACTGAGAGATAAGGGCATGAAAAAGCCACATGAGTGCCCTGCCTGTGAGCAGGCATGTTATTTTATTTTTGATCTTATTGAAAGGAAGCTGTCTGCACTCTAGGGGCTTCTTAATATTTTATGACTATGCAATGTATCTTTTGACATTAAAATATTCTGTAAATTAAACATGAATGGTTGCATAATCAAAGGGTTCTAATTCAAGTATAAGGGTATGCCTCTTTGGGCTTTTGGTTAATTAAAAAATAAACTTGAAATTCTGGTAAGTTTAATGCTGGATTTCCTTAGAAGCTGTGGAGCATATCCTGATGTTAAATGAACTCACTTGTTCAGTTATTTTTCATATGCTACTATTTATTATTTTTCTAATTATTTTTTTAGCACTTGAAGAATTTATGACTTGAAGAGTTCCACAGAATGCTTAAAAGAGGTGTGTTAACCAGTTTGGTGATATCCAGAGAAAAGATTGCATGTCTTTAGAACATCAGACTAGTTAACGTTATTTGCATTACATAAAGTCTCTGATTACAAAGGAATTAAGAAGTTTCCTTGTGATGCTGAGCTTTAAAATATTCCACAGTGTCCTAAAGCTGAATGATAATGGTCAGAAATAAAGACTGACAGTTAAGGTATGGTAATAAGAGAAATATAAAAACTAGCGTGACAGTAAAACAGGAACACACACACTTCTATGGTGCACTGTATTTCAAAGTCTTGAGTGTGCTGAAAGAAAATACTCCTGTTAAGAATCAGTTTATCCCTCATTTGTTTCACTAATGCTTCTCAACAACCATTGCATGGAACACTGAATACTGGAATGAACACAGATGAAATAAAGTTAATTTATTTTAGAAAATAGCTCATGCAATGAATATTTTATGCATATTTCTATGCATTAATATTTGAGTTTATGAATAATAAAAAACAATATCCATTCATTGTTAAATACTTTAAATTGAACAAAATACAAATATGCTCTCTAATGCCATTGCAAAACACACTGCTCTCCTAGTTATGTACTCTCCCAGTAATACTGTACACTGTATAGTGTAAATCTTAGGCTTTTCATTCTTGTGTTTTAGGAAAGTGAATCTTAGTTTCAGACTATATAAACTCTGATAAAACCAGTTTCAGTCTAGGTTTAGGGGTCCTTAGATACTGGCCTTTGTTACCTTCAATGGGCAGAAAAATGGAAAACTGTACTTCCAGAGAATTGCCACACATTATTATTATTATTATTATTATTATTATTATTATTATTATTATTATTATTAATATTGTTAAAATAAATCATTAAGTATTAAACTGAATTTGAAGAATAATATCTGTTTTGCAATATGAGCTAAACTGCCTCTCCTAATATTTTATCCTTTTCTTTTGCTCTTTTGTACTTGTTTATCACCTTGCTGTTTATCCAAACCTTTTCCTAGATTAACATTGTACTAATTACAACTACTAATTACATTAGTGGATTCAATAAGTTTGTTTGTACCCTTTCACATACTGTAACAAAGGATACACCCTAGAGTTAATCATTACAAACAACTCTTTTGTCTCCCACTGCCCTTCCCTTGATCTAGGCCTCTCTTACCACCTGCTGTAGCTATTCTCTTCAATCTGGAATTACCTGTTTCTAACACTTCCTCCTCAATCTCTGTAAATATTTGGTGTCTTTCTGGCCTAAATGTACTGTACATTATCAGGCTTGGGGAGATTACTGAATATAAGGTTACAATACAGTCTGCTAGATCCACCTACTTCTATCACATAATTGAAAATTACCATAACAACCCCAGACATCTTTTCTCCACCATCAACAATTTACTACCCCCACCACATTACCTGCCTCATTGCAATTTTGCAACACATTCTTAGATTTCTTTACCTCCAAGATCAACAACATCTGGCATCACATTCTCTCCACTGTGCATTTAATTTCCATACCTCCTCCCTCCTTATCCAACTTTTCTGGTTCCCTTCTCTCCAACTTTTCTCTTCTTACCTCAGCGTCCCTCAATAAACTAGTTACACACAAGAAACCCACCACATCTATTTTAGATCCCATTCCCACCACTTTATTTCAGTCCTGTTTCTCTTCTCTCTGCCCAATTGTCCTCAATATTATAAATGAATCCTTGAGCACTGGCATTGTACCAACAGTCCTCAAAACTGCTGCCATTACCCCCCGTGCCAAAAAAGCCTAACATGGCTCTCGACAATCTAAACAATTTTGGCAAATGACCTATTCGATCTTTTCCAATCTGGCTTCCGTCAACTTCACAGCACAGAAACTGCCCTGGTCAAAGTCACTAACGCTCTTCTAATAGTTTCTGATTCTGGTTCTCTTTCTATACTAATTCTTTTTGATCTCAGTGCTGCTTTTGGCACTGTTGATCATGACGTCTTATCTCACTGATCGTTGTCACATTGTCTCTCTTAATTGGTATAGATCTGAAATTGGTCTTGTTTAGTCTGGTGTTCCTCAGGACTCAATACTGGACCCCTTGCTCTTCAGCATTTACATGTTTCCACTTAGTCAGCTTTTAAGATCACATGGCCTCAGCAATCATTTCTATGCTGATGATACTCAAATATACATCCATACCAGACCTGACACTGATGTGGCTGTCTCTATTTTATCTAATTGCTGTCTCTGACATAAAAACATGAATGACTCAAAATTTCCTTCATCTTAACTGTGTCAAGACTGAAGTCATGCTTATTGGCACCCCCATCAACTTTGTAAGGCCAATCCTGTAACCCTATCTATAGATGGGTCTGTACTTGAGCTTCAGTCTAAATTGAAAAACCATGGGGAGATATTTAATTCAGGCTTAACATTCAACCTACATGTGCCGCATATTGTCAAAACATATTTTTTTCACCTCGGAAATATCGCTAGACTATTCCCTATGTTATCACTAACTGTGGTTGAAAGGCTGATCTGCACATCTGTGTTTTCTCGAATTGACAACTGTAATGCTCTACTTACTGGGGTATCTAAATCTACATTGATCAAACTGCAGTATGTCTAAAATTGGGCAGCCAGAATCCTGACCAAGTCTATTGCAAGTGTTCACATTACTTCTATCCTGGAGTCCTTGCACTTGCTTCCTGTCAAATACCATGTGGACTTTAAAATCCTCATATTCACCTATTAGGCTCTGCATGGTTTGGCACCTCATTACCTGTCTGAACTATTATCGCCCTACTCCCCACCTTGCAACCTTCGCTCTTCTAATTCTGGTCTCCTAACTGTCCCCCAAACCCGTCTAGATTGCCTTCTCCTGTTATGCCCCCAAGCTCTGGAACTCTCTGACCAAGGATATCAGAGAGTCACCTTTTCTAAACTCCTTCAAATCCAGACTCAAAACCTTCTTCTTTAGAAGAACCTTTACTTAACTGGTTCTGTTCTTTACTTCTCTGCACCTACTATACTTAGTACCACCATCCACGGTCTCCTCTGTGTATTGTAATTTTGTTTTATCTTGTGTATTCTTTTTATTTATTGTTGTCATTCTGTAAAGCACTTTGAGAAGACACCTTTAAAGGCGCTATATAAAATAAAGTTTTTAATTATTATTACTTTGAATATACAGTAGCAAGACAGCTACTGTATAGAAATGAATGTCACACTTTAATATCTACAGTAGTATGTATCTGAAAATAGACTAAATGTCCAAATGTAGCCTTAACACAATCAGTAATGAGGGTTTAGTTAGCTAGATAACAACTTTAATTATAGGTCTTAGGTAAATTAATGGTACGCAAAACTCAAATTCATTTTGAAGCTGATATAAAGTATACAGTACACAGTATTGTAACACTTCAGAGTTCTGGCAGGCACCCTTGCCGTTGCCACTTATGGTCAGCCCCACACTGTCAGGGACGCAAACCCAGGCCTCCCGCATCACTCGACAGGGACCAAGCCTGGTGAGCTATAGAGAGATCTCTCCACAGCCCAGTGGCTGCTATTACAGGGAAGGGCGGTGACGTAAAAGCTCTGGTAAGCCGGCTCTTACACAGTGCCTGTCGGCCGTATGCATTACAGTATTAATATTCGATATACAGTAGCACATTTAGCTTGAAGATAATATACAGTATACTGTATACAGTATCAATGTTCGATATAGCACATTTTACGTAAATTCTAAATGCAATTGGTTAAATGTATTCATATAAACAGATTTTAATTATATTAAAGGTATGTTTTTGAAAACAGGAGAGGAAAAAATATTTTAAACTTGATATGTCCTTGCATTTATTCAGATTATTTCAATGTACAGTATTTTAATTCCATAAGGAATTCCCATCCCAAACAAAAGAGCTCAGGGACTTTCTTCTGCATTTGTTTTTTTTTTGCCTTCTGCTTAAGGTTCATGAACTTTACAGAGCTGCTAATGCTGGTCTCACATATCTAGAAACTAATGGATTTACTCAGATTTAATTCCTGATATCATGTTCACCCCAAAAAGGAATTGGTGATCAGTTGACCATAGCAGTTGTGCTCTGCAGTGGCTCAAAAGCATTTTGCAATTTTAGGTGCTATCCCCTTAGACGTTCCAAATAAAACATGATTTTTTTGTGATAAATATCTTTCATAATAGAACATGCCAGATATGTCAGTTAAAGGGTAGTGAATTTCATCTTCTATTGAAGAATTCATTAGTGTGCTGGAAAACTCATTTTCCCCTCAAGTTCGATGCACCATCATTGAAACATCTAATGTCTCATAGGTTACTTTACAGTATATGGTGTAATGACAAGAAGTTTAAAATTTCTCTTGGAAATAATGACTGGCTACCATGATTTAACCAATTTTAACACACTTCATGCAGCTTCAGGAGGTCAAGTGTTCTGGAGTACTTAGTTTTTGTGAAGCGCTTTTTGGCATGAAGATGACAGCTTTTTACAAAAAGGACAGTTGATAATTTCCTTTTGTTCAATATCTCTTCTTTGCTTGTACCATCAATTACATTTCAGCAGGAGATCAAATTGGTTCAATATTTATATTTTTAAAAAAGAAAAAAAGTAAACTCTACTTTTCTATCTTTTTGGCATTAAGATCATTGTTAAACATGGTGTCTATTTAAGATAGGTTTAGGGAGAGGTCATGTTTTAACATAATACTTTCACACCTCCATGCATATGATGCATGTAAGCTCCGTGACTGTGCACATCTTCTCTAGCTCCCTTCCCTCCACCCCAGCTTCACTGCTGCAGTATTTGCTCCCTGGATCATTCCTTGTGACCTCAAACAATTTTTCAGTCAGGCGAGTTAAAGCCAAGTATTATGCACACTATCCCAAAACAGTAAATTTGTTAGTTCATTTGTCAGATAGAATTTGTACTGAAATATGTATTCAGTATATCAAAATTAGACAGACATATGTTTTCAAAGACACTTCAATGGAAAATCTATTTCTGTTTAAGGAACATCCATCCATCCAACCATTTTATAAGCACTTTATCCAGTACAGGGATGTTGGGGAGCAAGAGCCTCTGTGGTCAAACAACAGGCGCAAGGCAGGTGTCACGATTGTAATCTTAAGGGCCTCTTAAGGGCGCCCCGGCTCTTTCACATTTTAGTTTATTTTCTGTACCTGCTCCCTGTTCCAGCCCACCTTTAAAAGCCAGACGCTCACTCTGTTCTGTGCTCTGCATTGGAGCACAGATGCCCGGAGGCCAGCCTACCACCGAGTTGCCCTATATCCGTGGTTCGAGGGCATACTGTAGGCCTCCTATCGGCATCCCGAACCAGCCGAGTCCGGGACCTGGAGCGCCTGGTCCCGTTAAGTGTTTTTATTCCAGGTCCTAGCACCTGATCCAGTTCTGGCTTTTAACTGTGTTTTGTTTCATATCCTCCTGCATTTCCTGGTTTTTGGACTTTTGGACTTCACCCCTGTTTTTCCCCTGGATTCCCTTTGGACTGTTTGCCTGGACCACGCCCCCCGAGCACCTTCGTCACGACCCCCTATTTGTCTACCAGCTGTTCTCAGAGACCATCTTATAGAAGACTTGAACGGGGGGGTTACAGCTAAGGAAATTCCCATGTAGCAGGTTATCCTCCAGAATGAAAAGACTAACTTCCAAAGGGCTGCTTATCTACAGTATATACAGTAAGAATTATTGTACTGTAGGTAGATCAGGGAGCTGCTGGGGAGTATGGTTTGTGAATGGAAAACTTGTGGAAACATTCAGCATTTAGGGAAGGTTTTTGTTGTATTTTTGCAATGTGTGAACCTCTTCAAAGCCTCCACTTTCGAAGTACTTTACCGAAGTTATGTCTTTCACACAGAGGAAGAGCTTTTGTCCAAGGCATCCTATCATAAAATTATTATTCTTTTGAATCTTGTGTACAACACAAAAGTTCATTTCAGGTTTTTTTAAATTGTGCCCTGGAAACACTAAGAACAAACACCATACTAAACAACTGCACTAGCATGTCACCTTAATTTTCCACTTTTAAAGAGGTCAGTTTTTCAGAGCAGAATCCCTCTGGGCTCCTAGTGGCTTCATTGGTCTCCTCTCTGGGAACCCTGCACAGCATTCTGTCAATGTTTGTTCTCTCTACATATTTCACTTACTCAGATCTTTCATTAACTTCATATCTTCAGTAATATAATCAGGCACTCAAATGTGCTTCCAATTTCACCTCCACATCACCTAACCATACCATATCAATCCTGTAACCACTGCTCACTAATTTAATCACTAACTCTTAACTCATTGTCGTTACCAAACGGATGTTCTTCACAACCATTTTTTCATTCCCATCTACACTGGTGGATCCTGTTTAGCCAGGGACACTTGCACCCCTGACTCAGCAGCAGCCAGTTTGTTGTTCACTCTCAGACTTCACACTTGTCAGCAGAAGGTATAGCCAGGGAGTAATCTGGACTCCAGCAGTACTATCTAAAGTCCCTTTACTCTGAACTCTGGGGAGCTCAGATTATTATGATAATTCATTACACTTAAGTAGTGCTTTTTCAGAGCAGTTGACTCAAAGCCCTTTACAAGTAATGTGGATGCCCTTCCACCTTCACCAATGTGCAACTCCCACCTGGATGATGCGATGGCAGACGAATTGGGCCAATATGTTCTCCACACATCAGATATACTGATACCTTGCCAGGCAAAGCCCTGTGCCATCAGCCCTAGTTCAGAAGGTGAAACATGTTCCTCTGCAGTAAAATTCAATCCACTGAGCCAGGCAAATGAACCTCCCAATACAGCCTGCCTGTTAAGGATTTGTGAGTCCATTCAGTACAACCTAAGCTATACAGTATTTCTGCAAGCACTCCCAGTTTGCTTGAAAAAATCCCTCTATTCTGTAAGCCAGTTCAACCCATTGCTACCAAGAACTCCCCCCAAGCTCTCACTCTCCTTCCTCCCATTGTGGAGCACCTCAACACAGACTGAAAACATTTCCTTCTGGCTGTTCTTATACAGTATACCTCCCCATTAATCCAGGGAAGCAAAGAATTCCACACAGAGCCTATCCTATATGCTCTTCTCCCTCATTTGGAATCTTACACCTTCTGGATGCCAATTATCCAATTAGCTCAGTTTAGCTCGTCTCATTTTACACTGACTTTTCTCAATTTTCCTCCGTAATAGGACTTGCAATTGTTTCTCCTCTGAAACACTTTATATTCGTAGGCTTAAATAAAAGTCTTCAAAAAGTTGACTGTGTAAAAACCAAGAATATCAAAGTTGTTGTTACAAAAAATTGATATTTTCCATTGAACCACCTTTCTCTTTCCTTTACTATTACGTACTATGTTTTTGGTGAATTTATATTCCTTAAAGGTAGGCTTTTGATAAATGCATTGACGCCGTTGATAGTTGTGGCAATAGATAATCTCTGTTGGCAGATAATGTAGACTGAGTATAGTGTAAAAATGTTAATGTAGTCCAGCATCTAATATTGATAATAACAAAAAGTTGGCAGATTGCTTAGAAGTAATCTATTTTTTTCATTAATACTAATATGCTTCATTACAAAGTACTACAGTACCCTGGTAATAATAATATGTACCATTTGAGCTCAAACAGCTATTTTATGCTGCATCCAAAATAACTTTTTTTAGGAGTACATGCTCCTTTTGTATTATTGTAAAAATTAAGTTTAAAACACAACTTCTTAAATTATTTTAATTCATGAAGCAGATCTTTTTTCTCCTCAGAATGCTCCTTCAGTGAAACTCAAATTTGTTTTGTCTTTAAAGGGAGAATCAGCTGTTGGAGCTCTAATTAATATCTAAGGATACACCTGTCATTTCAAATAGATCAGCTTTGAAGACAACCAGTTACAGTGGAGGACAATCAACCAATGCCAAGCAGCAATTTCCAGTCTGTCATAGCTAATGTGCGTTAGCTGTTAATTCATAGACTTTGCTTAATTAACACAGCGTATGTGGAAAATCCTTTCTGTCTTTACCCAAGTAGAAGCTGAATAAGCCAATCGATCATACGCCTACACTACCAATGATTAATCTTCTGTACTGGCAGTTAAATTTTGACATAGGGGTGATTACTTTGTTTTCAGTCCATTTTTGTTTGCTGTGGAATTAAGGATAAACCTGGAATGTCATCACCAGTTGCATGTGTATTAGACCTGAACTCAACAGTACAGCAGGTACTGAACTCCAAGTGTCTAAATGTACTGCCTTATTTGTGAATATTTGTGAATGAATTGATGACTATGGATAGCTTCTTGAAATTTTATCTGACGGTTACTCCTCAAATCATCAAAATGTATAACGGGTAAGTTATAATACCGTAGTTCTGTTCTCAAAACCAAAGTGCTGCTATTGATCACGTTTCTCATGGATACCTTTATTTCTATTGTATATTGTATTGGTTGAAAATAACAATTACTTACTAGAAGAAACACTTTTGCAGTTTGCAGTTGTCACAGAAATTTGTTAAGAGTTATAACAATGTACTGTAGTAACATATTAAAAAGAGGTCATGCCTACTGTTCAGAACTGTAACATTTCTGAATGTTATAAAATGGACGAGAAGGGATAGCTAAATCCCAAAGTGAGTCATTAAAAGTCTGACGAGTGTAATCCCCTAACATACCCTCAGAGGCACTGTACACTTTTTTCTAAATGATAATTCTAAACAACACTATATTTTCAGTTACATCTGTGTAATATCGGCACCTTGGCCTTGCAAACAGATTGTTTTTATGCTGTAGTTTTATTTGAGGAAATCTGATTTTTGATCTATCTAGGTAAAGCTGGAAGACCATTGAGCCTGTACCATTTCCAGAAAATATGTGCCTTAATGCCAAATGTTAAAAATAAAGATTTGCAATAATAAAAACCGCATAACATAAAACTTTCCCTTTAATACAGTAAACTATGTAACAACTTTCATAACGGTATAAATTGAAACATATCGTACAAATTTTACAGTATAAACAGAATCTTGGTACATTATAATTTGAATTTTAATGATAAAACAAATAGTGCTTGTTTAGTGCTAAAACACTTTTACAGTAGACTGTGGTGCTTTTGAAAAAAGAATGAGAGCATCGCGGAAATGGAAATGTCTTGAAAATTATGATAAGGGTTTGCATATTGCATTAAACTTGTGAATGACAGGACATTTTTTGTATGGAGCAGCTAAATTTGCGCTGAATTGTCATCTTAATTTTATGTCATAGGGCTTCGAGCAGGATTTTCAAATATTATCAGGTTACAAGAAAAGCCTGATAAAAGCAGCGCGTAACACTTTCCTCCTGATAGGCAAAGCCTTTTATTTTCCAGCTTTTGCTAAGGAAAGTAGTGCCCTCCACCCCCTCCTATTTCAATTATTGCTCTGCTTGCATTTGCCATTGTTGTAGGTGCAATGCAAAACAGACATTGCATCTGAAGTGAGGATCCTTCTGCTTGGCCCAGCTGGGACTCACTGAAGGTCACATACAAAGCTTTGCAGCTGCTGACCTATTTGAGATTTGTCTGGGTGCACCTCGGCTTCAGTGGAAGCATCACTAATCCAGATGGTCCAGCTGAGATGCATCTTTAAGCGGGTGAGTAGAAACTAGGCATTAGATGAAAATCCAGAAAAATAACCCAAAGGCAATAAAGATACACCAGCCCCACAGAACGGAACAAAGGTATTTTTAATTTTAATGATAAATCAAAAAGTCATTTAACTGGAGAAAAATAAACTGCAGACAAAGGGGGAAACCACTGCATTACAGACATAACAAACACCCATGTAACTTGACATGCTCCACAACACTTCTGGTACCTCAAGAGGCATCGATCTATTCTATTACTTCCACTGCACCTTCTCAACCATGAAGCTGATGAAATATCCTTCTTGTATTTCTTCCTTTTCAGTGTCTAACCTGTTAAAGGACATCCATACATTACCTTGATCCCAAAATACCAGGAGACCAGTCCACATCTTGTCTTAAAATTCACCTGGACATAATGAAAAAACAATCTCTCAACAATTAGGCGGGTGACCTCGTTAAGTAATTACAGTACCTTATGCTTTGTGGCTATATGGCCATAGGCTTCACTTCCACATACCATAGTGTGGAAAGTCTCCTGATCGTAGTTCTACACACACACACATTAATCTGGCTAACATACAGACACACTTCTCTATTAAACTAATAAAATGAAGGTTTTTATTAACAAGTGTTGTCAAGAAAGTAACAAAGGGAGACCAGCCATACTTGCTGGAATATCAAAAACATTCCCTGATTTGGGGGCAGTTGGGAAAAGACAGGGTAAAACAAAAAACACATGAATAAATCAAATAATCAAATAACAATGAACAAATGGGAAAACAAATCCAAATTGTTACACACAAATACACAAGAAAACTGCAGTTTTTCAAAAACCAAAGTGTAAAACACATACACATTATAAGAAATTAACTAAATAATAAAGTAATAATAATAATAATAATAAACTTTATTTTATATAGCGCCTTTAAAGGTGGCTTCTCAAAGCGCTTTACAGGATGACAATAACAATAAATAAGAAGACTACAACAATAAATAAGAAAATTTCACAAGACAGGACACAATTATGATTACAACAATACAACAATAACAATAGAGGAGACCGTGGAAGATGGTATTAAGAAGAGCAGAGGGGTGAAGAATGGAACCAGTTAAGTAAAGGCTTTTCTGAAAAGGAGGGTTTTGAGTCTGGATTTGAAGGAGTTTAGAGAAGGTGACTCTCTAATATCCTTGGGCAAAGAGTTCCAGAGCTTGGGGGCATAGCAGGAGAAGGCCCTGTCGCCCATACAATGTAGACGGGCTTGGGGGACAGTAAGGAGGGCAGAATTTGAAGAGCGGAGGTTGCGAGGTGGGGAGTAGGGCGATAAAAGTTCAGACAGGTATTGAGGTGCCAGGCCATGTAAAGCCTTGTAGGTGAGCATGAGGATTTTAAAGTCTACGCGGAATTTGACCGGAAGCCAGTGCAAGGACTCCAGGATAGGAGTAATGTGAACAACATTGAGTGTAATCAGGTCCAGTGTTCCTTCAAGTGACATCTGTGTTACTTGTGTCCATCTCCCACATGAAAAGCTCAG
The DNA here is from genome assembly GCF_059453375.1 of Lepisosteus platostomus. Lineage (NCBI taxonomy): Eukaryota > Metazoa > Chordata > Actinopteri > Semionotiformes > Lepisosteidae > Lepisosteus > Lepisosteus platostomus. The sequence continues at coordinate 29,157,074 of NC_142623.1, forward strand.
GCTCATGGGGACTAAATCATTCCTTTCACTTTCTTTGACAGATGTGCACTTGAGCTTTATACAGGAGACAGTGGCTCCTCAGTATTGCTTCAGGATTCAGAAAATAGTGAGCTATCATTCTTCTTTCACCACTCATGATTCCTGACTACTCAATCACAGTAGTCAACAGTTAGATGCTCACAACCACCTGGCAGATTTCACCCTCTGCTCTATAGTGACTGGTTTAGTGAAAACCCATTTAAGTATATTTCATTTGCACTGGGTGGCACTTTTGTTCAAAATCACTCTCTTTGTACAATCCACTCCCTCCATTTCCAGGGTAAGGATTTTGTGTATTGCCCTTGTATACTGTACCCTGCTTATCGTAATTACAGTAGGACCATTGTGTAAAGAGTTCTTGAGAACTTGAGAACAACAGCTACCTCCATGGGGACAGCTCCAGCAAAGAAATGTTGTCATGTACACAAAGAAAGCTACTGGCACTTACAGATTATCTACGAGTCAGCATGTTCCTGTCAGTGTGACAGAGTGGGCCCTTTGGGAGATGGCTCCGTGTTGTAGTCTTGACACTGTATTCTAGACAGAAAGACAAAGGCAGAATCAATTCATTTAAAAGATTGCTGTGCCTCTTCAGTGCTTTGTCTGAAATAATTAGGATTTTCATCAGAGATTGGAGAAGAGGCGTCCTGTCACCCTGATCGGTGAAGGTGGGATAATTGGAGCCCATTGCCAACTGTTGATTCTAGACATTGTCCTCTGGTAACTGTTTTAGGTAGTGCATTTACTGTAGAAGTCTGTTCACGTAAATAAGAGACCTGGTTTCTTTCTGTCTTTCCAATGGCACCTTGATTACTTTTTCTTTGTCTATTCTGTACATTTTAATACAACTACTTTTGTTTTTCTTAATATGACTGTGTTCAACTTCAACGTCTTCATAATTGTGTTTGCTACTGTATATACTGGCCCTCCTTTGCAACAGCTGACAAATTCACTTTCATCTGCCTAGAATGTACATCTAGGTGACAAGTATTAGCAGGTACAGTATAGGACATAAAATAAGCTTCCTTCTTTTTATGATTCTTTTCATTATTTTTTAATTCTATATGTAACGAGAGAATAACATATATATATATAGTTTATAAATAAATCATGGTATTTTATGACACATTTCATTTAATTTCATTTAGGACCCATTTTATTCACCACTGAAGTACAACATCATCCTGGGGGATGCACAGGAACCATTACATAGCAGCCGTATTTCAGCAATTTAATTAAGCCTTGAATTTTAATCTTTAATTACTTCTTCCTCTATATTATATTTTATTTAGTAATATTTCTTTGATATCAAAAGAGTATGTCAAGGAATTACCTATTCAATTTTCTCTTGCAAGCATTGTTTCATCAGAAGTTAAGTTAAACACATTGACTTTGGAAAGAAATAATCAGTGTGGCAAGTTTTTGTCTGAGGGTGCTCCAATTTTGTTTCTCCAGGAGGTACACTGAGAAAGCTTACTTTTTAAAATAATGATACATGAAAAGAGAACGTAAAAAAAAACTGGGCCATATGATGGTAATTTGAATGTACATGAATTGGGTGTGACTTAAATAGTTTGTTTATATAACAGGAAAAATATTTCTGTGTCTTAATACCGCTGTTTCTATTAAAATAGATATTATTCTGCAGATTTTAATATTTGGAAAATGTGTTCTTATACAGTAGTTTGCATCAGCCAGTCAATGTTACAAATGCACTGATCAAAGCAACAAGCAGCTCTTGTTTAGATAAGTCAGGTTCAGATGCAATAAAGTTTAATTTTAGCTGTTAGCTCTGGCAAACTGCCTCTACAAAGGAATGAAGCAGATAAATTTAGCTTGCAGGCAAGAGCTGCCTTCTCCCAGTTTCACATGTCTTCCTTGACCTGTAAAGATTATCAGTTTTGGATTTTTTTTTAATTTTAGTTTACAGTGAGTCTATTTAAGTCTACTTAAAATGTTGTTCAAAGGCTTTTAGTCAATGTACGGCTTGTTAATCAAACATTGATGCCAAATTGTGGGTAAATATAGGTAATATTAATATTCTGAAATAAAAGTAAAATAGCATCAATGTCTAATGTATATTTGCATCTACCCTTAATTTAATAATATTTTCTTATTTTGGAGAAACCCATTACCTGTAATAAACAGGGAAATGGATGGAAAGCTAGAAATCAGTTTTATCAAAGTAATTAGAATCTGCATTAAAGCCTATTAATACAAAAAATCACTTTATCATCAGAATTATTTGTTGATAAATACTTATTTAGGGATCACATAAAAATGTAAACATCTCTCTATCTGAAATTCAAAGCTATACATAATGAATATTACTCAAACTGTGAATGTTAAAATATGCGAAGTACTATATATACACATTAATAACCAATGTTGTATGTGACAGAGTACTGGATCTTTACAACAGGTATTAAAACATAAATAAAATTAAAAGATATAACATTTTACACCTGTAGTAGTATACAGGCCTAGGGGGTGTTGATTACGCATTGATTTATAATACTCTAATTTGCATTACAATTAACAGCACACTGATGAAGAATGAAGGGACAAAGGGGAGATGGTCAGTTGTTTTATATGCCTGAGTGAAAGTCTACTTGAATAATTGTCTCACGCAACTTTGTCATTCTAATTTTCTCATCGTTTTATCCTTTATGATCACAAGGTAGCCAACTTCCTATCCCAGCAATCACATGCTATAACTTTATCATCTCCTAAAATGCAAAAATAGTTTTGTTGTTTCTTGACATCTGCTTCTTAGATAAGGATCATAATTGATCTACTGAGCGTTTCTAAATGACCATGCAGTAAAGTTTTATTAAATGAATTTGAAGGTTTTGCTTTTGCTTATTTTAAAATAATGAGTTACTGTACTTGAGCATTAATTAATACTCAGAATTGTCCTGTGCATGGTTTTTTAGTTCTTTTATTTTTTTACAGTAGCTCTTACATACTCTATATGCTACTGTATATTGTTGGTGAACCTTGTTAAAAAGACATACAGCTGTAACTTAACTGATACAGGTATTTTAAGATATATTATATACAGTGTAATATCTTTGAAAACGGTATTAACAACTATTGTACACTCTTTAGCGGCAGATAAGCCTGGTCAGTTTAAAAGTGAGATAGATAGAGCAGAGTCTTTGTTACATGCACTGTACTGTTGGCATTATACCCATTGATTGCTCACTACAGAATCCTTCCAAACGTTTCAGAGGCCAATTACATGTAGAGTGATGAGAATCCAACCCCCTTACAAGTTCAAATGAATCGTTCATACAATGCTGAATTCTTTACCTCATTATTGTGAGTCATGCTGTGGGCCTCAGTTGAAGAAATCGCAAAACATTGGTAAAGCTCTTGGAAACAAATTTATCCCCAACAAAGAGGCCAACATCTAAAGCACAAACATCCATTGTACAAGTGGTTCACGTTTACTGTAAAAGGTCAAGGACATACTTAGCTGTAATTCACAAAGAAACAGTTTCAATGAAACAGTACTGAATGACAATGATACAGTATGTAGTCCTGCTACTGCAGTTACACCCCTGGTTACAAGCATACATCCATTTTCTGACTGCTTTATCCACTTAACGGTCGTGGGTGGATCTACAGCCTATCCTGGCAAGCGATGGGAACAATGAAGGATACACGCTGGATGGACATCAGTCTATCACTGGGCACACACAGACACTAACACACACTCACAGCAGAGTCAATTTTCCCAGAAGCCAATTAAAGGGGAACTGCAGCACTATTTTCACATTTTGGGGTAATAAAGATTCAGCAATGACGAGATCATTTCAAACCACAATGAGAGTTCAAAGTACACAGTAATGTAAAAACCTCTAAGTTATATAATAAAATAGCTTAAATTTCCAGGTATGCACAGCGCCATGTTTCTGTCATTTGGTACGATTCAGAAATAGGCAACAAAGCATCCTGTGACATGAAATGGCTCTCTTACATTGCAAAAAAGCACACTTGTGTATCTTTTAATATGATAGAAATATGGCTCTTAGTTGTAAAACTACAGAATATTAATTAATCAATTAATTAATTAATTCACATCTTGAACCTAGGTCTTAGACAAACGTATGATAAAAAATAATTTAAAGAAGATTTTTTCTATTTTGTATGAAGCACTGATATCACCCTCTCACTGCTTTCTCTACTCATTGCTTGCTTTTTATGGCAAAATGGTAGAAATGGTACCTAGTTTTAAAACAAGTTTTGGTTCAGTATCTGAAATGAAAATAAAATATAATAAAATACATATAATATATATATAGTATTTCATATTATGTACTGGTAGGCTTCATAATTATATAAACTTCAAATCAGAGAAAATTTCAATACACGTGTCCTAGCCCATTTAAATATATTTCTGTTGCAATAAAGCACACGATTTCAGTCCAAGCAAATTCTTGCTAGTGTATTAATTTATACATTGTATGTCATGTTATGAAACTGACACATTCAAGGTGACGTTTTTTAAATACCTCATCCGGACTGCCAATTTAAGTGAGGGCAACTGAATTCAACATATTGACTTTGAGATGCTTTTGCCAAAAAATACTACTTACTTGTTAACTCTGCATGCAGTTGACGTTGGAACATTTTTGAGGTGAAATGTCTGCTGTCCCTCATACTTCACACTTGATCTCATTGAGAAACTTGTCAATGGGACCAACTTCAGTGCCCATTTTTATTATCTGTCTCTTTAGCTAGTTGAACATCCCTTGGAAAAGGAAACAGTTTAACTTTCTGCTGATCTGATCCTCTGTTTTCTGAGCCACCATTATGTTCTGATTAGCCAAATGCTCGAAAGTGAGGCATGATTTAAAATATATACTGTATGTGAGTTGAGAAAGTCAAAATAGGATTAATGTTGTTTGGAGACCCAAGTTTCCCTTTTTACTTACAGTGACTAGTGAGTAGGAAGGGCCTATTTCGCAAACTAGTAATATAAAATAATCTAGTAATATCGAGTAAATTACAGTAGAAGAGTAATATCGCTTTCAGTTAATAAACCATAGAATAAAATCAATAAGTATATCCGGGAGCCCCATTTAAGATTTACTTAAAAAGTACCATTAAATATAATTACCTTCACAACTCTCCATTTTAGCATCCTCGTAGTTTAGTTTATCACCTGTCCATTCCTATGATAAATTTGAAATTATATTACATTGTGTAGTTTGATTAAATATGTACCAAGCCTATGTACTGTATATACTTTTTTAACCACTTTTGAGTTCTGTGACTTAAGATGCGAACAAAAAGCAATATCTATCAAGGTTCTGACCCATTCACAGAGAATATAAGTGGCGTGGATTTTCTAAAAAAACACTCTATGAAAAAACACAAAACAAAATTATTGTCTTTGACTGTCAGAGTATTTTGAATTTATAAGAATAAAAAACATACTAAGTTATTACATTATTTAAATCCAGTATTTGTTTGGCCTTGCATTAGCTGTGAATATTAAGAAAAATAATATATATATATAGAAATATTATTTAACACATATTTAACATGATTGTAAATTAGATAGTTATTGCAGTAATTGTCATGCCCTTTGTTTTTATTGTGGTAAGCAAGGTTTTGTAAATTAATGCATGCCTTTTTCTAAGAAACTAAGTTCTCCAAATTAAACTACATCTCAAGGACTGATATTCAGTAAGAAAATTCTTATCCTACAGTAATGAGATTCTGTTTTCAAAACCATGTATTTGGCAGGTTATGTAATAATCTATATTTAACTAGAACGGTCTTGTCAGTTTCTGTGGGATGGCTGAAAAATAAATAGAATACCAATTGCTACTGCTTCCACTAGAGGCTCTCTTGCACAATGCAACCTTTCTAACTATGATCTTTCTACATGCTATTCAGTTGTATTCATTGTTGCAAAATCATCCATGTATTTCATCCTGGGATATATACAGTATATATATTTAGTTTAAGTTCATAGCTTACAAAGACCTTGATATTGATGGATATGAATTAATTCCTTGTTTACAGGCAAGCATGGCTTGTGTCCTTGGAAATGCAAAACTAAAATAAAATTGAAAATAACTGTGCAACAATAACATTTGAATAATTTACTTAATTAAAGCACTTTAATAGTAGTAACTAAGGTTTTTAAATGTCTCTCAAATCTATAAAACGTCAGTTGTTTAGTGATAAATGTTATATTGATAATGATATACACATTAAGGGACAGGTATCAGTTGAAGACATGGTGATATAATGCATTTAGCATTAAAACATGTTTCATTTTAATATAAATCTTCAGATTCATCCTTATGTTCATAAGGCAGTGTAAAGCATTCAAGACAGCTTTCCATATTTTTAAGATCAGTGAAAAATGAATGGGTGCTAAACATAAAAGCAAATGTTGGTTTTGTTTTTAATTCCATTGAGTATAACAAATTTCACAGCACAAATGCTTGTGAAGTTTTGTAGTAGCAAGAAATGGCTCTACGGAAAAGACAGGACATGTTTTTGAAATCTGATGGGCTCTGATCAAACTGATTTAATTAACAGATAACAACATTGTCCTCTTAACCACTTGCAGTGTTTTCATGGAGAAAAACGCATCCCTTGTGAAATGTTAAATAAACGTCACAATAAGTAAAAAAGATAAATCGGTGTGAAATCCAGTTTGTACAGTACCATACAGTGGTTTGCAACCCTTTCTCTTTAAACAGTGAGTTGGGAATTAATCCTACTAATGAGAGACTTTGAACAAACAGTAGGAGATATTTGAACAAATCATTTGTGAGATTCCAAATGCTGCTACAGGCATCATCTCTGTTGTATCAACTCAATGAATGGGTGAACCAAATACTAAATACAGCCCTTTAATGGTCAGAGCAGCCACAAAATAATCTGGACTGTTCCTTGCAAGAATGATGTCATGTGCACGAGATATGGAAGTGGGGTGAGGGACTGCAGTGTCTATGGGACTGGCACAAGAAGTCACCAAGGTAGAGATTTACAGACATTTTCCTTGCACAAAGTTCACAGAGAACTGAAAACATCTGCAACATGATACAAGGCATACTGTATAATGCAGATTCATAGAGTTCATACTGCTTCACATGCTACTAGCCTGTGGCTTTCACAGTAGACCCCCCTGTTGACCAATCATGTAGATGACAAATATTAATCTATATAATGAATTGATCTACATCATGTCTATAAAACTTCAGTGCAGCTGAAGCAAAAAAAAAGATTGTGTTTCCCTGAATTTGCTGCACCAAATTATAAATAATTATTATAATTTTGTGCCTTATTATAAGTAAGTGTCTTTTGGTGCTCAGTAGGTTCAACCTTCTATCCACTGCTACACTACAAGAACTACTTTCACTCTGTGGGTAAGAATGAATGATGACTTTGAAGTGTTTATTCTGTAATCTGAAAATGTCAGAAGACTCAAGATGGGTCTCCAGAGGTACAGTGATTTGAATGTACATGCAGTTTGAAAGAAATCTAAATATTACGTTTTTTTAATGGCTGAATTCAAGCCATGCCTGTTGTAAGATATTACAATATACATTTCACTTAGAGATTTGTAAATGCAGTAGTGAGGGCCAACCAACTCCCTGGGGCTGCATGTGTGTAACACAAAACATATCAGCAATAAGCAGAAAGAATAGAAGTAACCATGTTCTGAAGTTAACATCAAAAAGCTTACATATGATCAGATAGAAGGAGACAGAAATAAAAAAAAAATATGTTAAATCATTCACAGTAATATAGAGGCCAGTGTCTGCAGCTGCAGACTCAGAGATAAGAAGTACTGTCTGGCTTTCATGTCCTTGGTTTTAGGTGAAAGTGATCCCAGCTCCCTGACCTCTTCTCATGGGTCTGCATGAGGGAGCACAGCTCTGCAGGCTGTTCCACACTGAAGTTTAAAGTGAATATTAAAGCAAAATAGTCTCTGAGTGTAGAAAATGCTGGACTAAGTAGCCATTTTAGGAAGGTACTGTACCACTGGAGTGTTCATCAGTATAAGGACCTTTGACACAGAAATCCCACAGAAGGGTATAGTGCAGAATCTGTGAAAACATCAAATGTTCTGAGATGCTGTTAAAGCAGTAGCGTTGTGTAGCTACAGCATGCGCTTCAGGGTTTTTCAAGTGACTTAAAATAGTAATCATAATAATAACTTGATAATTACTTGAAAGTGAGCTCAATTGAACTTCATTTTGTTGTCAATCATTTTGTTGTCAGTCAATTGCAGTGCCTAAAGAAGAAGTGATATCACCTGAATATCGGAATCTTAGAAATCTTGATTGCATTTGTACTGGTTCTTTTGTAGATGATTGTTTACATGGTGTTTATCCAACAGTACTTGCCAACAATATTACATATTTACAGTACATAGTAAGGAATGTTAATTTTGTATTGCAGATCTCTGAAGTCCACAGAAGTGTGCAATAACAGGTAAACTATTGGCTATACTGTATTATAAGAGGCAGATGACACATCCACAGAATTAATATAAATTTACTCCATAACTTTTTCCAAATATTGTGATTAACTGTACCTCATTGTACTAATAATGTACAGCTTTAGTACTGTATTTAATATTGCAAATAGATGTTTTACCTATTTTAGTTGGGAAATCATCACATACATTGAAAAAAATTAAAAAGCATTGTATTGTATTTTGCAGTTATCCCATTAACAATATTGATGTAAAGTAGATTACAAACAATGATACTGTGAGGTAAAACGGCATTAAAGGGAAGATATCAGCATCCTTTTCTTTTGGTTTTCGATCTTATGGATTTAGAGAGAAAATATAAACAGCGCACTGTTATAACACATCAAATTTTCTCTTTTAATTCAAAAAGTAGCCATAGTTTCTCAATGTTTGACTTACAGTATTTCAAATGCATAGAGTTCCAATTGCCCGTTATGAGACAGCTTTAAGCTTGGTGTCTAATCAGTTACGGTAAATGTGTAATACACATTGGATTGCACAAAAAGCAGCATTCATAACACCCATAAACTGCTTACATTACAAACAGACATAATAGTGACCTACAATGTAAAACATCACTAGGTCTAATTACTGAAACTTTCCTTAGCTGTTCTTTTATGAGCACCAAACTTTCTAAACGTTACTACTTGAAATAGCAATATACTGTATGGAGGCATTTTTGACATAATTGGCAATAACAGAAATCACTGTGGGCCCCTGCAGCTAATACAGTGATTTTTGTTTTTCCTTGGTCCACTCAATTCACATTGCTCTGTTTGTGAGTTTATGTTACTGGTTGAAATTACTTGACTTGATTGCAAAGAGCAAAACAACACTTTACAAGTGCAATGCCCAAGCAAATGGTTGAGCTTTCCCCCAAAGAATAATGTGGTGATCTACTTAGTAAAAGCTGGCCCTTGTTTTAAAGTTTATTTAAATAGAGACTATTCCTGCTGTTCACCTCCCCAGGGATCATTTAGCTAATTCATTGTTGAATTATTAGAGATTAATTTTCTATTCATTCAACATATTTCACTTATTTGTTGATTAATTTAGATTATTTCATTTCTGACTTGTGTACTTTTTTAAATGCATTGTTTCTAAGTGACAAGCGGGCATTGAATTGAAGTGTAAAGGTTCCTTATCTTGTGCTCAGTTTCTATTCTGAGATAAGACATTTTCTTCCTTTCTTGTTTTTCGATTCTGTCCTGTTAACATGCTAGAACTGTCAGCTGGAAGGCCTGCAATGGAAGACAACTGGTCTTCTGCACAGTGCAGTTTGACCATTATTAAGCTTTTATGTAGACCCCTGAAGCTTCCCTGTGGTCTCTTGACAGAAAGATAATAGGCAGCTTATTATTAGGCAGCTTGTTAAGAGGAATTTTTAGTAGACAGGATCAGCATGCTAATAGACCCGATCATATCTTTAACCAAGATAACTGTCTTCATTTGAATGGGAGCTTAAAATCAATACAGTACTTCACCAATTCTGTAATGAAAATGGATTTAGTTTCTCCGTGAGAAAACTGTGCCATGACTTGTTATGAGTGTTTGACTTAACTCTACTGAAAGGCAAGACTTCTTAACAAGTCTACATGCATATGGGAAAGACGAAATGAAGAGTATTCTGCTACATTTCAAAATAAATAGAAATAAAAAAACATACTTTATTTCAGTTACAGCATGGCATAATCCATTTTATTTTCCAATGTGCTGTTGAATTATAATATAATGAATGGGAAAAAAGAGATATCAGTTCAGACCACTGAATCTATTAACAAAATGAACAAGATCGGCTCCTTTCATGTGCAGCATTTCTAATGTTCTTATTTCAGTTCCTTCAACCAGTTCCCTGAAAATAACATAGGAAACTCCAGAGACCTCATGCTAATAAAAGACTGATAACACTAACGTTATTTGCATGATCCTTCTGAAGTATTGGCATGTCTAATAAGTGAGCACAGAAAAATGTTGGTGCAAACATTGAAACACAAAATTGCTGTCCTTGTAAAGTGCAGATATAAGGCTTATGAAAAGAATTATCAGATCATCTGTTGTCAGGAATACCTTTCTCTTCTAGCTAAAGGTCTGGAGAGTTATAAGTCAGACAAGGAGGAATTCATCATTTTAAGCTTATTATGGCTTCAGGAACACAGCTACAATCAATAAAATACAATCTCTGTAGTGTGTTTCAGACCAGGACTGTATTTTGACAGATGTAATAAATAAAAACAAAGGAATCAGTGAGGTACATTAGAAAATCCTTTGAACAATAGATGTTTCATTCAATTATGCTTTTACAAAGGTAGCTTTATTCTTGTTTGTTTGTTAAAATGTTCTTTAAAATATAAATTGTGTGAAAGTTTAGAATCAACTGTAGGAAAATGGTATTATAACCTTGTTAATACACAACATCATCTTAGCTAACAGCCTCTTTTTATTAGGAGCTACAGTATATTTGAAAGTTTGTGGCTAACTTTATCATACCAAATTACATTGGAGCATGTTTGGCACACTTCTAGAATTTTCAAACATAGAAAATGATTGTACACAAACATTGAACCAGTCAAATGGGTAACGGTGATCTTCTGACTAAGCAAACATGTATTGCATTGAGAAAGGTCTTTGGAAAGATCGATTAGTGTTTGTAATGGAATTTAGTATTTGACCAAAGGGTTTAAATATACAAATCACATATATACTGCTTGTTTTCTGAAATGCACCTCATATTTCAGATGTTTACTGTTCCAGACATTGAAACCACTTCTATATTTTTTCATTATTACAGTAATTTAGGTCAATTATTCATATTTAAAAATTCAAGAAACATTTCGCTGCAACACTGCACAAGTATAGCATTCTTTACAATGTAAAGTTTTTGGAAAAAATACTTTTAATTTTAGTAAAACATATACAGTATGTTGTAGGCAAAATGTGTCTATAGAATAAGAAAGCAGGCACGAAGGGTAATTTTTTCATATACTGTATAAATTATTCTCAGCCCCCTCCTTCTTTAAAATCTCCATGCATTATATGAACACATTAAAGGGCATATTTTAAAAGTTTTAATTAACTACTGATTGTTGATATTCTAGGGAAAATATTTTGTTACCCAAATGTTATTTGTCTGCTTGAGAATACTTCAAAATTGATTGACAATGCAGCCTATAGCACATATTGTTATGAACTTTACAGACTCTTCAGAATGTCCCGTTTAGTTTCAATCAACAGTAACAGGCTGTTATTACTGTAAAAACAATAGTCAGTTTAAACATATCATTGAGATAAAAATATCTTGTTTTTCAAATTCCTGTGCTTGGTTGACTCCTGTAGGTTTTACAGATGGGTTATAGCAATTGAGATTCCATTCAGATGCCCACAATAACTTGCTGTGGGCAGGAGATAATTACTCGTCCTTAGTTAAAAATCTTTCAGTTTAAATAATTTATTACAAACACGGGCTGAAGATGATCTCAATGGACACATTGGATGTTATGCATATAAAAACTCACCTCATGGGTTGTCTTGTTTGTCCTTGTTATTGCTTATTATTATGTGATTATGAAGTCCTGTTAGATGTGTATTTTACTAGTTATATCTTTTATTTTCAAATACTTCTTATTCTAGTTATTCCACACTATTTCTGGCCATAGGCAAAAAAGCTGCAGTTATGTCAGTATATTTAAGGAGGTGAGGAACCCAACTTGCCTTGAATCCTGAGTTGAGTTGAATCCTGGGCCCCAGTAAGTTTATCATTTTTCTTAAATCACTTCAACCACCTCTGTACAAATATACTACATGTAATATTGTTACATGTTACATATGTTAATGGTTTTAATATTGATATAACTTAACAAAACATTTTCATATCTCTATGAATCTTTATGAAAGTTATATTCCTAATATAATTTTATTATATCCATCCATCCATCCATTTTGAAAATCAATTTTTCCCAGCAAAGCAACAGGCACATCTCTATTCTACACTCCTTTCAGTCTCACTGTGCTCTACACCGTGCTCAAAACCACATTGCTACTAAAATCTTTTTTGTTAAAATAGTTTCCTTTTAACCTGTGTCCTGCTATATTGTGTACTGGGTTTATAGTGGGGCAGATTATAGTTGCTGCCATAATTTGAAAGTGAAGGAGCCCTGCTTCAAAACAGACCTCCTGTGGACAAGATGTGCAAGCTGCTTCACGAGCCTGACAATGCGAAAATGAACTTCGGGAAAGTAAGACATCCTTTCCTTGGAAGGTTGGAGCAACCTGGAACCGATCCTGGAAATACGCAGGACACAGGCAGGACTGCACCCTGAATGGGCTGCAAGTTCTACCCATTACGGATTCTACAAAATCCAGAGTATTTTTGTTTTCCAGAATTATATTAACCTTTATTTTACTTTATCTTACTAGTGCAGAAACACATGCAATATTACCATACATTATGTTGGCCATTAATTATTGCTGAGAAGCAAGAAATGTAAGCCAGAAAGCATTATTAACCACTCGACTATGACAGATGATGGTGTAAAATATGAATAAACAATGGCACAGAGCAGTTTCCCAAATTGTTTTGGCTCCTGTGTTACCATAGTGGAGGTGTTATCTCTCACCATCCTCCCTGGAATAAACATTAACCTTATATATTTGCCAATAACAAAATCCTAAACATTGTACAAACTACAGAACTGTACATACATATAATTCAGATGTATTATAATACTGTAAATAGGTAAAAATGAAAAATAAAAATAAAACAAAAACATTTTTGTTCAGTGCTTTTTTATACAGGGAAATTGTTCCTCTAAGCTCTAGCTCAATGTTTAGCTTCAACATGTACAGTATTTAGTCATGATATAAGCGGTATCAGTGAAGCCAAAATCCCACAACTAAGATGGGCCCTCCTCTGTTGTAGCTGCCCACATTTCTGGTAGTGTCTCGGATGGAAACTGCAGTTTTAAGGCCAGATCTGAAGTAGTGTTTATGCATGTCTTCTGGAGAGCTAGAATTATCAGGGGTCTTTCAGTTGAATGCATTTCCAATTCTGTCTTGCTTTCCAATGTCAAATTTAGAAATGTTTTCATGTCATTTGTTTTCAAATTTGTAGCTCCACATTTCCCACTTTTAAACAATTACTGTAAATTTATTTTAACTGCAGGCTGAGGAATTTGAGCCTGAGTGCCTTATAACCATGGGTATAAAACATTCAGTTTATCCACATGAGAAGCCAATTACATTACAAAGTTTCCATTACAAAGTTTCTCTGTTAGTCCACATTTTTCTTAATTTGCTGTAGATTGATTGCCACAACATTTCCAAATGAAAGCCATCCAGAGCCATGATATAGCTACAGTATTTTGTTATTTTACTCCCATTTCTACATAAATACCTGATGTTTTGTTACTATTTGAGGCCTTTTTTATGTACTTCACAGTACAAGTGACTGGATATAACATTTAACTTACAGTAATTTAGAATGAATACCCCTTTAAACCATTGTCTTTTTTCTTTCCACCAACTGTCCTTATTCCAAAACAGTCTTGCCATTTCAAATCCACCTATTGTGTGTAAGTGTCTTATAATTTGAAAATAATTCAGATGCTACTCCTTTTAGCACATGTTCAAGAAAAATGAAGATGTCATACATTGTTGTAAATGCTGGATCATACGGAGGTCCTTACTATCAGTGCCTTCATCCACTTAAACAGATAAGAAATGTTCTGAAGTTTTTGAGCTGATAAGTTTTCTGACAAATCATAACATTATAGAGACAGATAAAGAAACACTATGGCCTCATTTAGCACTTTCTGCACCAACCATAGTTGATTAGTTGATACAATGTTGAGGCTAACAGGAAGGACTAATTTGTCAGCCATGTTTGAGTTTTTATACACCAAGATATCTAAACTGATATGATTTCAGTGGGCCTTTTCAGGGATTGAAGACATTCTGATAAAATATTATTACCATGACAGTCCTTTTGTCTTCTAAAAAAGGTTTTCCCACAAGATCTGTAGTCTTTGCCTCTAAATGCTGTCTCAGTTTATTTGATTTTAAACTATTAGCTGCATATACTGTATCTCTTTTTCTTTATACTCCAGTTAAAATGTATCCACTGTTAGAACTGTATAAAAGCAGGAAATGTGGCAGAAATTGTAATTCAATTTATCTCTCATTTGAACATTCACTTTTCTTTAAGCACACAATACAAAACCATTGCACCACCTTTATGTGATAAGTTATTGGCACCTCACCCATGCTGTATTTGAGCAGCTGTTTGCTGGAGTGCCATTTTGGGGCAAATCATCACACTCGTGAGTAGGTTGTCACAATATAATTATCATCTACTTCCTCACAATATATAATATACATGTTATTACAGGAGGTGTCGTAACACCCCTGGTCTGGAGGAACCTCATTTGCCTACTGCATGTTTTGAGTTTTGCTTTGACGTGTGTAGAGTGTGTCTGTTATGCAGGGCCTGAACAGTTACTGTACATTACATGAATGGTCCTCCCCAGTGCACAATCATACACACAGATGTACAGTATGATTGGCTAAGAATGGAGAAAGGGAAATGACTTGTGTGGAACAGAGCAAGTGAGACAGAAATAGGTCTGATGTGTGAGAAACAGAGAGCTGTTAGATATGTTGCTTTGCTTGCAGACCTGGGCTTTATGCTGCCTGTTTTTCTGTAGTAGTTCTGCAATTGTCTGCATGAGCTGTGAGGTGTTTACCTTTGCCTCTTTCTTCTTCTTTGTTTTCCTGGAATCCATCTACAGAACATTATCTGACATGACAATATTTTAATTTCCCAACATGCACCTTTCTTTAGAATATTTAATGTCACATTAAACAGGCATACCCCACAATTTGAGAAACAATGCTACAAAGGGACACAAGTGATTGAGAATATCAATTAACGGCATGTTTCAATATTGGCAGAAAGGTTCCTAACACAATAATAAAATTGGCCTTCCTAGACACCTGTCTCAAGATTGAATAAGAAAATTCTATTGACTCTATTAATGACTCAGGCTCTTTTTGCTAAACTGAGAAAGGGGCAGCCTTTGAAAGAATTTTTGCAATGTGTTATTCAGTCACTTTCTTCTGCAATCATCAGTGATTTACCTTCTGACTGACTCCTGGGAAGGTTATTGAGTGTTCTGCTATGTAGAGCATGAAGGAGTCCTTGCCACAGCGAAAGAATGTAACCATCCTAAATAATAAATTAATTGAGTGATTAAATAAGCCTTTCAAAGGCTCATCCATGTTCCCCAGCATTTCTGTTTGGTTGTATCATGCAGTACTGAATGGTATCATCTGATGAATTGAACTCTCTAATCTCACAGCTCGAAGCTTCTGAAAAAATAAATTGTTCTCATATAAATTCTGCTCCTAACTCCATATGCCGCTGGCTCACTCTTCAAACCTCAACAGGGTAAAGGCTTTCTCTGCTTCCTTGCCTGAGACATTTAGCCATACAGTATGTCTATGAGACATAAAGAATCACAGACAAAATCACAGTAGACTAAACAAGAATAATTCTGTATTAGTGGACAAAATAGATTATATGCATTTAACTAGCTATGAATGTCATTTTAAGTGAATCCAGAAAAGGCTTAAAATGAGTGATAATGAAATATTTTGTCTTCAGAATCGAAAAATGATACATATTCATTAAAAGAAAAATATTCTAAGGTCCTTGGATACATCAAATTGTATCAAAACGTTCCCATAAATAAAGCCATCATAAACATGTCTAAAGACATATTTAATCTGGATGCCCATTGTTATGTGAAAAACCTTTTGTGTATTTATGCAATGCATTTGCCCCAAAATCATATAACCCCCTCATTATTTTAATAATTGCTGTGATTCATGTGCCCTAGTGCAATATACCTGTACCTTAGTTTTACCATCAAACAAAGACAGAATTTTAAAATGCACATCTACCCAGCAGCACATTAATATTTTCAGCTCGCATTCTTTGCCATGTTAGTTGTTATTCCTCTCAGTAACCTAGCAGAAGAGATCTGGCTTAGCTTAGTTCCCAAGTGAAGGTTATGGGCTACAAAAGGATCTTTACACACACTTAAATTCTGTGAGATCCATGTGGTCTGCCAGTGAAATCTTGACCAGAAAGAAAAAGGAATGTGAAGTTCAGGGATATTGGTAGTCTTAGTACTATTTGGATATATTTAGTCTTCAAAAATCACATTTATCAAATTGATTTTGTAAAAGGAGATTAGAATATTTTAGCTTTGCATATGTATTTATCTAAATATGTCAGCATATTAATTCAGCACTGCTAAATTATTTAATAGACAAAGGTTTGACAGATACACAGAGTTACGCTAGACATTCAGTAAAACCACTGGATAATCCCATCTGTTGAACGTTTTTGCATAGCTAGCAGCTGAGACAAAATATCCTTTCATCTTTGAGACACAACTAGGGGGAGATCTTTTCACAGATGTTATAAATATAGACAGATTCCTCTAAAAGCCAGGAATAATTTACTGGTAACATAACAGGTATAGCTGTTTTTGTTTTATTGCAAGAATTGCCTTTTTCACGCTGATTTTTTTTAACCCTTCAAATGTACTTACTGTAATTATTAAACTAAACTTTAACAATGGGCCTTTGTGAAGCATTTACTTTTAATTTAATTTACTTTTACTTTCTTTTGGTCATTTAAGGGAATACAGAAAATAACATACACTATTGTGGCAGTAAAGTTGTACTGACTAGTCACTGCTTTACTTAACAAAGCCTTTTATCTCAAATGAACTTTTGTAGTTGATTTTGTTGCTTGTGTTGCACCAGTGTGTTTTCAGTTGCAGGATAGACTATAACTGTGAGGTACTTGGAGTTATTTATTAGAACACTTGAAAACAATTGAAATGCATGTTTTAACACCAGGAGGCCAGGACTAAAAGCCAACTAATGTAAAAGGGCTCACTTGTACTGCACTTGTTACAGAAGATGATGTCATCCTATACAATATGTACTGTACCTTTGATCCAAATTGCATTGAATTTCAGTGTAGTCTGCTTCTTTGCTGTCTGGGGAGTGGCCCTGCATGGCTCTGAAGCAGAAGTTGCCTCTGAGTGGCTGTCATTGAATCTCTTATCATTGAATGAAGCTGGAGCTGCACTCATCACACTTGGACTGTAGAGACAGGCAGTGCTGTCTTTGTAGACTGTGTGAGCTGGAGGCATGAGTAACAGAAAAAAAGGAGAAAAAAAAACAGTGAGTAGTTATATATGCCAAGAGGTCTAAGATGAAAGAAGGACATCTGATATCAGTCACTGTCTGCTCTCTCCAACATCAATCATATTTTCAGAGCTGCTTGGAGCGTTGCCAGATATGTCTGTAAGAACAAAACAGTGCCCCGAGATGTAGTCTCCTCTGAGACAATCTGCTTTGGAAAATATTGGAGCAATGAGCAAATACAAAGAGAAATTTAACAAAAACTGCAACAAGGCAAATTAAGCCAAAACTTTTCAGATAAGACTAAGGCAAGATTTTTGAAGAGTTCGATTTTGCTAGCTAACGCTGTCTTTGATACAGAAAGCCAATCGGCAGAATAGTGTGCAGTCTACACTGATATCGCTGGTAGCATATCAATCTTGGGGTGGAAGCACAGGGCAGGCCTACAGTATTTCATGGAAAAAGAAAAAAAAATTATACAATACAAGCTGCATGATTAAAACCTGTCTGAAAGTATCAATAACTATAAGTATTTTTAAATATTGGTTTCCAGTTTAAAGCACTTGAAGCAAGTTTTATCTGAGCTGCTGTGGCATTTCTGGTCAACAGATACTTGAATTGAGTAAAATGCACAGAAAGGATAAAGCAAAATCCCCTCACTGAATTCTTTTTCTTGGTATTGTCTTTGTCAGTCAGTCAAAATGGAAGACAATCAATGCTCTTGGGAGTGAAGTAGTTGCTACAGTAGCTCATGGGAGCAGTGAAAGGAAAAAGTCTGTAACGCTCTGATAAATTTGTTCTCTTTCTATCATACTAATGTCACAGCAGGAATTATTTTCAGCAGTTTGCTGAAAGATCCTTAATCTCCCCTGCAAAAGATATTCTGACCAATACTCAACACTTCAGAACAGTTTGGGATTGAACTGTGTGACATTCATGTACAGCACGATATTGACACAGAGGTCAGTAATATTTATATTCCTCCTTCTTTTTGAAAATAATTACTCAAAGAAGACAAAGCCCCTGGAAACAAAAATGTTTCTAATGATATTTATTTACAGTAGATAGCTGCATCGTTTATGGAAAGGTAATGAGAACTAGTTAAATATTAAAGAAGAGAAAAGGGCTGAAAGATACAGTAAAAGACTCATCAGCAGCATTGCAAAAGCAGTAAAAGAGAACAAGTTTAATATGTTGTAATAGTACCATGCAAAATGGACTGTAATTGCCAGTATGGTATAATATGGTCACTGTAGTTTCTGGAATTTCCAGAGCATCTCAGTTATGTGTAGTAAAGAAATAATTTTTAACTAAAACCTGCAGTTAAGCAAGTAATAATACATAGACCCCTCCAGATTTATTCATTTCCCTGTTAAAATAGGAAGAAAAGACATAACAGATTAATCTGTAAACTGGACAATGTCTTTCTTAAACCTAACCTAAAGTAAAACAAGCTTTTCTTGTAATCTTAATAGTATTGCATAGAACAATAGTTAATTGTTGAAATAGTTGATTAGAAAATCACATTTATTCACATCCCTTTAATTAACTAACAGAAACAAATTTACAATATCATTCTGCTCTCTGGAGCTACTGTATATAGAGACCTCCAATGCTTTTGCTGGCGCATAAAAAGAGGTAACAAATGGAGTAGTGTCATTAGTAGTGTCATCATGGTTAAGGTGAGGAAACTCTCCAAAAACTGCAGGCAAATAGTTATTCACCTTCACGAGTGGAAGGATAGCTATAATAGAATCCACAAAAAGCTGAATCTACCACTCTCCACCAAACAGTTCATTATGAGGAACTTTAAGGCTAGTACTATAATATATTGACAAAGCTGCCAGCAGGAGGATATAGTACATATAGCAACCATGCTGCTTTGACTCAGGTAGTTCATAAATCCAAAGGCTACAGCTGGAGGTCTCCAACACAAACTGGCATTTTCTGGATATCCTCATGTGGATAACTCCCATTCTGTGTTGCTTGCACACATGAATTCCACAGGAAAGTGGAACAGACCTGTTACATTGCCTGGTTCTTTGGTTCTCCTGACTTTTTCCCCATTTCCAAAGATTATAATTTCAAGCTATTCATTAGTGGGATTTATTTATTTTAAACAGGAGTCCAAATCTCAGGATCTGCTTTGTCTCAAGAGACAGATGTCTGTGTACAAAACTGTTGCAGGCTGATGTAATCACAAATGTAATTCTCAAATGTAATTCTGTTTTTCCCCATCTAAACAACTTCTCACAAAGATTGTAAATATCTCCAGTGTTCTTTATCTCATAAAAATACAGACACAAAAGAAAGCTCACTCTTCCTTAGTGAAATTGCCTCATCAATGCTAATCTCTCTTTCTGACACATTTCCCAGTGTTTGCTCAGAAACTGGTCATTTACAGCATCTGACTCCCTGTGCAGAGAGCTTCTCATGATTCACACAGCCTTGAGTCCCAGAGTTCTTTTTATCTGTTTGATGCAGCGTGATTAAAATGGATTTAAATCTATAATAAGCCACTTGTCTAGAGGCAGATGTGTGGTGAAGTTCTGGATCTTGTCACCGGTAATCACAGACAGAATTTTTGTTTTTGTTTTTTTGTACGCAATGAAATCATTTAAGTAACTTCAATGCTTTCACAATTAGCTACAAGAGGCTAAACAGCATGTTACGTGTACAAATTGTGCACCAGTCAGTCTTAGGAACACTGCAAATAATCTACAGTACGCAGTAAGGATCCTGAGTCAGAGAGACTATATGGATCAAAGATTGCTAACCATAGCTAGAGCAGGTAGAAGAGCAGGTAGAATCCTGTAAATGGCAGGTGATCAAACTGTGATCGTTAGTCACGTTGAAGCAAACTGCATTGACACGAAAGCACCTTTCCACTGCAAAGCAATTTCAATGACCTTCAAAACATGAAGAAGTGTGTAAACGAATTGATGATTTTTACTGCCGGCACCCATGCCAAGAGTAGTAAAGCAGGTGTTGGAAACACGGGTGAATTCCACAGGACCAGGGCCTTGTAAGCCTGAGGGTCAAAAATTGATTAACTTTTACAGTATCTAACACTAGTAGTTGTCTGGGTGTTGAAGGAGGACCTGGCTGTCCAAGATTTGCAAAGTTAAGGGTGATCTAATGAAAGTTTTAGATGGTTTCTGGACTTGTGCATGTAGGAATACTGTATTGCTACATGAGGAGAAATGGATAAAATGGAGAACAGAGGCTTTTTTTTTTACCAAGGACAGCCCAAATTGTGTGAACTAGGTCATTTTGTGGAAGTGTGTGTTGGATGCAGAGGAGTTGGTCATGCGTAGACTGAGTGCACAAAAGTAAGTGTAATCTACAGTATGGGGAAGTGAACATTTAAGACTGTTTTCTTTTGCAAAGAAAATGAAAATTGGGAGATCCCTACAGAGACTAGAATTGTTTGAGGAAGCTGTCAGAACTGGAACAATAGAAATAGAGTAGGGCAATGAACAAGAATTGGTAGAGTGCAATGAGAACGATGTGGAAGTAGAAAGCGGTGAAGGTGAGGAGAGCAGGAACAGACTGACATACTGTAATTAATAGCATCTTTTCTGATAGTGTGATATCTAAGATGGAGGAAGGTCAAATGGCATTTACAGAACTCGGGATGGAAAAACAAGGACCAAGTGTGTCCGGTTCGGGTCTTGGCAGATGGGAACTACAATCGAGTCTGGGAAAGGAGCAGCCATCAGGACATGTCCTGGTTGATCGCACAGGAGGATCTACCAACAAGAGCCCTGATGCACTTGCTGAACACTGGGACAACGGGCAAGTGCCCCGTGGACAAGAGGAAACCATCCGACATGCTGTGGGAGTGTGATGGTGCACAGGTAGTGCTCTACAGCCTTGGACTAGAACAATTTACAAACAGTTAATGAGCGCAGCTGACCAACCAGAATTGACAGGTTATTGCCACTGCTATCGGGGGGAAATACCATTAGGGTTCATGTGGAGACCTCTTGCCCTGCTAGCAAGAAGGTGGATCTTTTGTACCAAGTAAACATCTACTGTATAAACACTAATCTGTGAGCAGGGATAATGAAGAGGACATTGTATGCCAAATAAGGCTTCATTATTTTATTTTTTTAGATGGGTAGCTGCGTCAGCATGCATAGGCTGCTTCATTATTTTTTTGCCACTTGGAACCTCTATAGCAACCTTATCTGTGTACTGTAGATGTACCAGCTAAGGTGGACCAGAGTTCTATACTCTTCTGCGACTTCACTTGTGATGTCATGTACTGTAGCTCAGACTGTGAATAAACCACTGAGTTTCACAGTGGCAGCCTCACCTATTACAAGGATGGTAAAAGAAAACCCAAGAGAAAAACAATTCAAAAGCAGTGGGCATTGAAGTGCTCAAATTTAAAGACCAAAGTGGAAAGAACACAGTATAAGGAATATATACTGTGTTCAGGTGCATTAGTAATTAGCACCTGATATAAATGGAACCACTGAACTATGATTAACAGTTATAGAGAAGTTACTTAGTTATATAGTTTTTTTTCTGGACACTCCACTCAAAGTGCTTACAGCATTGGTGAGTAGTGCTGGGTGATAATTCAATAACTATTGTGATATAATTTTCCTTGATATAATTAACAAGTTTAATAAATGTTTGATATGTTTATGCTTTGTGCATGATATGCACACGCGCACAAAATGCATGTGCACTCGCACAGTGTGTTGCAGATTGGGCAGCTAACGCGGTGTTTACCCACACGGTGGTGGCTGACTGGATTGTAGTTAGTGGAGAAATGAGTGACACTGAAGCAAATGGAGACATAATGGGTAATTTGGAGAGATTTTGGCTTTTTACGATCAGACATAAAACGAAGCACTTTAAACTTTGCAGTCTGTCTGAGCCATCTTCTATGTGTGTTTTATCACACTGCAGTATTTAATTTTTGATGCAGCAAAATTTTGTAAATTTTACTCATGCATATTTTGACATAAAAAAGACATATACTCTCTACCTCAGATTTGTTTAATATTTCTGCTGTTTAGCAAGTGTTTGTGTTCTTAAAATAGTTTAATTTACCAATTAACTTTCACTCAGGAGAAAAAATCTGCCTTTAAACCTGAAAGAAATGTTTTACATTTATAGTGATAATTATTGATATCGACTGATAAGAAAATTATCGTGGTGTTTTTGGCCATATCGCCCAGCCCTGTTGGTGAGTATACAGTGTGCTGGACAGAGTAGATGGGAGGTAAAGCAGTATACTGTACATAGTTAGACATAAATCAATGGTCTTGTGGTCTGTATAGCTCAGACATAAACCTTATGAAACAAAGATCTTAATTAGAATGAGTTTTGTACTGTGATCACATGTAAAAAAAACAAAGTGATAACCATAAATTATTTTTTCCCATGCATAGCATAAACTTGATTGATGTCAGGTGGAAACTGAAATGCTGTGAGAGGGCTAGCAATGGCTAACAGCTGCTTCCTTGCTCAATATGTAACAGCACCTACTTAAGGGAATAGTTGTGTGTGTGTAGATATAGATTTGCAAAGAATCAAGAGAGTGAGGAAAATGATGGTGAAAGAACTGTTAGGGAAATGTGATCACAGTATTTTGTATTTTGAAGTATGTTATGAAACTTTACAGGTAGAAACCTGAACAAAGATTAGTTTCCAAAGAGCCCATTATGAAGGGAATGGAAGTACATGAATTATATTCTGCTTGATGCACAAGAAAGATTCATTGCAGAAAATGAGTTGAAAATAATATGGAACACTTGCACAGAAGAGACAAATGTTACAGATACTATAAGTACTTAAGACATTTCCAAGGTCAATAATTCTACCAATAGTCCTAAAAGAAATGGGGAATTTTACCACAGACTCTTAACAAACCTCTTTAAACAGTCACTTGACTATTTTTGGAAGAGACATTATACCAAGGGTCTGGCTACACTGTGACATAAAGAATATGGTAAGAGGAAGTGTAAGGACCCATCTTACATGTTTACTTGCTAATTGATCTGAGAATCTTAAGCAGCCATTTCCTGAAGGAAAAGCTTCAGAAATATGGCTGAGTAACTTCTTCCAGGATCTGTTAACTCTCTGGGGAAAGAATTGTGAGTTCTGCTGTCATGGATAAATCCATAAAACATGATGAAATCTGGCCTGGCTAATTGTGTCAGTCTTTTTCCACTCCATATACAATCCCTCAGTAACACTTTCTTATTAAATAAAGGCAAAATAAAAAAAATAGTAGCTAAGATTAATTGACCTTGGCTTTCCTCCAACAGAATTATATTACAATATATGCACCTTCATGCCACGGATGTCCTTTGGTAAGCGGTTTTGATAGTTCTCAATTTACAATTATTTGAACTACATCAATTGCAAAGAATACCTGTGACTTGTCTGGGCAAAGACCATTTATCTACATTCTAGAAAAATGGTTTTCCTAGCAGTTTGCCTTCATTGGCTTTCAGGATAGACCATTGGAAAAAAGTAACGCGACAATGACATTGGCTCACAGTTTCATTCCCTCTCTTGAATTCACATGATTACAGTTGAAAATGAAGTGCTACATCCACTTGTCTTTTTGTTCCTTGACAAGTATGAAAGCAGTTTTTAATTTCTCATTGAGCCTGTAAATAAATGATATACTGTTTTTGGATTGTAAGCAAGCTCATATCTACAAATCAATGTTCTTATAACTACAGATTTGTGGTATTCAAATGCATGTCATGCACAAATACTAATTTTAGCAGTGTTTTATTTAACATTTTAATTATTTTTGAATAAGCATGCAGTGCATTAGTTCTTAATTTTTTTTTCACAAACCGGATTAAATCACTGCTTTAAGACTATCGTCCTTAAAATGAATTAACAAGACTGAGGGGAGATGACTGTCCTTTGAATGTCCAAGTCCTGCTTTTTGAAATGTGACATACTGTAGGTAAACTATTAATTGCCAGCAGCCATATCACCCTGCAACTCACAACTGGCAACCCACTGAAACTAAGCAGGTGTGAGCCTGGTCAGTACCTGGATGGAAGACCTGGGAAAAACTGAGGTTGCTACCGGAAGAGGTGCTAATGGGGCCAGCAGGGGGTGCTCACCCTGCGATCTATGTGGGTCCTAATGCCCCAGTATAGTGATGGAAACACTATACTCTAAGAAAAGAAGGGTGCCATCCTTCAGATGAGACGTAAAACCCATGTCCTGACTCTCTGTGGTCATTAAAAATCCTGGGACTTTTCTTGAAAAGAGTAGGGGTGTAACCCTGGCATCCTGGCCAAATTTCTCATTGGCCCTCACCAATCATGGCCTCCTAATAATCCCCATCTATGAACTGGCTTCATTACTCTGTTCTCCTTCCCACTAATAGCTGATGTGTGGTGAGCATTCTGGCCATCACATTGTCCAGGTGAATACTGCACATTGGTGGTGGTGGAGGGGAGTCCCCATTACCTGTAAAATGGAGTGTCCAGAAAAACGCTATATACGTGTAAGCAATTATTAATGCATAATGTATAATTTTTTCTCTAAATTAAGACCCCCCCCCCAATCATTCAAAGGCACACATGCTTTATGTAGAGCTCCAAGATCCAAGAGTGAGTGTAGAGCTCCTTCAAAATTAGATAGATACTTTATTGATCCCGTGAGGGAAATTGCAGTGCAACAGCAGCTTTACACAGACAACACAGCCACAGTGTAACAAATGATATTATAATAATAAAAGTACAATACATACAATACAATTAGTACAGTGAGGGGTGCACTAAAAGAGTTACTCACAGTCCGGACACACAAAGAACAAACTAGAACAGAACAGTACGCAGAAAAATCGTATCACACATATTAATATAATTATAGATGTAGATATAGATATAAATATAAATGTATTGCACGGGTCCTGGCATATATTGCTCAAAAACGGTTGTAAACAGGAAAAAGAAAGAGAACAGATGTAGCAGTAGATGTGTAGATGCATTCAGTCCAGAAACAGGTCACTGTCAATGTTGCCTCTGCCAAGACGCAAGGTGGATGCGTTGTACAGTCTTATGGCAGAAGGCAAGAATGACCTCCTGTAGCGCTCCCAGTTGCACCGTGGATGAATTAGTCTATTGCTGAACGTGCTCTTTATTTCTACAAGCCTGTCATAGAGGGGATGGGAGATGTTGTCCATGATGGCCTCTAGTTTGGATACCATTCTCCTCTCAGCCACTACCTCCAAGGGGTCCAGGTCAGACCCAATGATAGAGCTTGCTCTCCTGATGAGCTTGTTCAGCCTGTTAGAATCCACTGCTCTAATCCCAGGGCCCCAGCATACCACTGCGTAGAAAATGGCGCTCGCTACCACCGACTGATAGAACATATGTAGCATCTTACTACATACATTGAAGGACCTGAGCCTCCTCAAGAAGTAAAGTCGGGTCTGTCCCTTTATTCACAATCAATTAAATCTTTTTCATCCTAACGTCTTGCTCAGTTTGAATCTGGCACTGTCCTATGAATTTAATCTAGAAGGTGAAGTATGCAAATCTAACAGGTACTGTAGTTTCTTTTGAGTGCACATACAGTATACTGTAAGTGAATTCTACAGGCGAAAATATGCAATACTTCCAAAAGCCATGCTTGATTTGGACAGCCCAATAGTTCTGTTATTTCTCAAAGTATACATGTAATAATTGCTTTGTCACTGCTTAAAACAATGTTCAGTATTTCAAAAGAACAGTTATTAATGGCTTGAAATAGAGACAAATTGTCCAAAGAAAATAGAAACTAAGTAATGTAAATTTATTCTCTCAGAAAGATTTTTGAAGGGAGTGTTGTTGTGTCAAGAGAATACTCAACAGCATTTGGTCAAGCATTGGTACTGTATTATGGGTCAGCAATATGACTCAGACTGTGAGTAGTAAACACTGAAGAGGTTTGATGTGTGTGAGCATTGACCCATAGCATCTGCCACTAGGGTGTTAATCAATTCTGCATCTAACTAGGAGCTATTGAAGCCTGCATTAAAATGCTCTGTTTTGGATTCATGTAGCAAGTTAGTATATAGGCCACCCAATGCTGAACTAAATTTACATTGCAAAATTCTAGCTGTGGGAGGAAGAAATATAAGATCTGTTTAAAGAGAAAATACACTTTTTGATTGTGGATAACAGAAATTGACAAAATGTGCATTTTATATGTAAATAGCCAGTATCATATCACCCTGCTGGTCACAATTGACAACCCACTGAAGCTGAGTAGGTGTAAGCCTGGTCAGTACCTGGATGGGAGATCTGCTGGGAAAAACTAAGGTTGGTGCTGGAAGTAGTGTTATTAGGGCAAGCAGGGGGCACTCATCGTGCAGTCTGTGTGGGTCCTAATGCCCCAGTATAGTGACAGGGACGCTATACTGTTAAAAGGCACCATCCTTTGGATGACATGTAAAACTGAGGTCCTTACTCTGTGGCCATTACAAATCACAGCACATTTCTTCAAAAGAGTAGGGGTGTTACCCTGGCATCCTGGCCAAATTTTCCCTTGGCCTATATCAAACATGGCCTCCTAATAATCCGCATCTATGAATTGGCTTCATCACTCTGTTCTCCTCTCACTGAAAGCTGATGTGTGGGGAGTGTTCTGGCACACTATGCATGCCGTTGCATCAGGTGGATGCTGCACATTGGTGGTGGTGGAGGGGAGTCCCCATTACCTGTAAAGCACTTTGAATGGAGTGTCCAGAAAAGCGCTATATAAGTGTAAGAAATTATTATTAGTAGTAGTAGTATTGTTCATACCCTAGTCATTAATATGTAATAAGGTTTTCAAATATTTATTTGGCTGTGGGCAAAGGAATTTGTCATGTAAAGGGCAAAGGGAAGTATCCCAGTGTGCTTAATGCAGTCTTTATGTAATGTTGACTGTTGTGTGACAATAAGTGATACTATGCTGAGGACCTTAAAATGACATCCTCCACAATGTAGCTACACATAGAAGGATCCTTGTAGAACATCATCACACCCATCACAAATATGTTAATACTGTTTTATATTATATCTGACAAATTATTCTGACATCATGAATGAATTATGTTTGAATGAGATGAAAGTTACATTAATAATGTTTCAGAGAAACAGATGTAAGGGAATAGCTACTGTATATAATTGATGTTTCTTACAGAATTGTTAGGGCATGACTGAACTGTTCTTGTTATATATCACAGAAGACCCGTTGGAAGAAGCAGTTTTATTCAAATTACAGAATATTCGCTTGTCACAAGAAGCATTAAAGACACAGAAGATCTGTTAATTCACATGGCGCTATTATTAAAAGTTTATGTGCATGTGATTGTTTTTTAATGTGCTCACTCACAAAGTCTCTTCTTCATTCTCAGAAAGAACTCTAAATGAAAAGGTATAAAACCAGATATGGAGTAAGCAATACAAATGTTAGCTACAGGAAAATGAATGACTTTTATGGTGATTACCACAGCATAGATTAAAGAAGTTCACTTCATATTATAGTTCACTGAAACAGAAGAGAAGTGTTCTCCAGGGTAGCTTAAGTATGCACATATTTTTTACAGGTAACTCCCCTAAGGCCCGAATCAACCCAATCTCTTTTGGCACAAAAAGCTGCGTAACCTGAAGCACAGCACCACTAATTAACATGAATTCAATGCTAACATCATCTGACATTGACTACAAAAAGTTTTCTTTCTGGACTTAAGGGAGTCATCAGTAACAAGACATCTAATGTTAATAAGAAAGAACTCCTGTCCTCCCTTGACCCTTCATTGGAAAAAAACATCTGGATATGATCAAAGAATAATGATTATATGTGGGGTTTTTTAATTGTTCCGTTTTAAAGAAGAAACATTGAGAAATATTCTTATTCTGATATTTTCTGTTTACTGGATAATAAAAACCTTAAAAGAATGAATTAATTTCAATGGCAGAATAACATTTTCTGGACAGCTACATTTAGTAAAATTGTTCAAATTGGGATTTTCATTTAATCACAGTTAAACAGGGTCTGCACGATCATACAGAAATGAAATACTTACTAGCAAGGCACTGTTTGCAAGAGCAGGACTGAAAACCATGGTGTCTTGGCTACATAAATCCCAATGTGGTCTCACAAATTATAACCTCCCTCAAAGCAATAAATGTAAGTATTACTTTTTTCCTTCTCCACCTGATGAGCTATGTAGATGCACTTCAGTTTTGGATGAAGGTGTTAGATTCCACTATCTCTGAAACACTGTAGAAATCCAAACAATCTCCAAAACCACACAGGTGTTTGCACCTTCATTTTAGCAACAATAAGACTCTTTCAGGGTACAGTCAGCTCAAGGACGTTTTCCAGCTACTCCTGAAGAGGCAGGAGGCAATTAGTCCGAAAGGACTGTCTACCATTCAGCACCATCCTGTCAGGACCAGGTTTTCAAAAAGCGCTCCCTCAAATGGTTGCTGACTTCAGTGAGCTGTGTGCTGTAGAGCTTTTGATTAAAATTCCATTAAGTGTCCATCTGTGACCACAGCTCTTCAGTAGTGACTGAATGTGAGTAAGCAACGAGAGACACCAGTCTCTTGGCACTACCATGTGCTAATATCTCAGCCACTATCCACTGCAGTGAAAATATAAGCAGCTTGCTTCAGTGCACTGCAGATTTCCCCCTTGCTGAAAAGGTTTGCTGGTTATGGAGGTGTAAAGCAGTCTGTCACTCCTTCCATTACACACCATCAATCCTGCCAAAGCCTATTGCCATAGTTCATCTGAAATCCAAACTGTGAAACAGTTAGTAATGGTGTCAGCTTGCGTTATCAGACTTTGATTATCTTTAATAGTTACTGGACATCAAGCATGAAATGATGTCAGTCAGACCAGGTTTTTAAAGTCTTATTCCATTAGTCATAAATAATGATTGAGAAGCAGGATCTACACGGGAAGCCTGAGCTAAATAAACTAAAGTACTGTTTTTCAAGAAAATACAGTAGAAACCCAGACATATCAAAAACTGCAACCAAAAAGATATGTACAGACAATGCAAAAGATTCATGTGACATTTTTTTTCCACAAACCCATCAGTAAAAATAAATTAAAAGATAAAAAGATTCTAAATCAACATCACTAACACAATCTTTATTTCATCCCAAAGGATCCCAAAACACCTCACATGTAGGTAGAAGCCCACTTCATCTAGCATTGAAGTGCAACACCCGCCCAACTGACATGTGGCTGCCATTGTGTGCCAGTTACTAAGACGTTAAGCTGGAGAAGTGAGAAATTTTCACCAATTGAATTAACTTGGAAAATGTATTCTGCAACCAAACTGGAATTTAGTGAGGTAATCAGGGTTAAAATCCTCAGTCTTCTTAATGCTGCCAAATTGGCAAGATCTCTGTTTAAACTCATTCAAATGACACCCCTTATAGTGCAATGTCCTCTTCCACCATGCTGAGGTCTTAGTTTGGAATTTCTAGTCTAGAGGAAAGACCACCACCTGTTCAACAAACACTGTTTACAAGAGAGACCTAGTTTTGCCAATCAAAGTACTGACCAGGTCTAGGACTGCTAAGCTTCTGAAGATATGATGAGATCAGGCTATAAAGTGGTAACACTGCTGTCAAACCATTTTTCCTGGAAGAATTTCATAATCATTGAATGTGAAGTCATGGCAAACATGTATCATAAATTAAAATTTCTGATTTGGATGGCTGAACTAAGCTTTTCTGATCTTCTTGTTTTAAAGTTAAGAAAATGCTTTACGTTTGCATCTCTTTACAATTTTGCTATAGTCTGCATTAAGGTGACACGAACTTCTAAAAACTCTTTGGGAAAAAGAAAGCCAAAATAATTTAAAAGTGTAAGCATAAACAGATCAAGCACTGCTTGTCAGAAGCCTAATAAGCCATGTAGCACACTAAGCATTTTCCACAGTTAACTGCTACTTTCGTAATGACGGAGATTTATCTTTACCAGGTTGAGGTGACAAAGTTAGCATTGGTCTTTTAATTCAGGGAACATTGTATTCATACTGTTATTATTTCAGGTATAAACATTCAACTATAAAATAAGATACAGTACCATATACCATCATCATAAATATTTATGTACTGTTATTCTTTGGTATATATACTGTATATATCTGGACTGTTTATACAGTATAATACAGTATTATACAGTATAAAATAATAAAGAAATATACAACCAATCTTTGGTGTTGCACAATTCAGTTGAGGTCTCAAGGAGTTGAGGTTAGAATTAGTGATGCATTAACAATTTAAGTACGTAGTTAATAACAGGTTTCTCAATAATAATATAATAATAAACTTTATTTTTATTGCACCTTTAAAGGTGGCTTTTCAAAGCACTTTGCAGAAATTCAACAACAATAAATAAAAAGAATACATAAGATAAAACAATTACAATATACAGAGGAGACTGAGGATGGTGGTACTAAGAAAAGCAGAGGGGTGAAGAATGGTACAGTTAAGTGAAGACTCTTCTAAAGAAGAAGGTTTTGAGTCGGAATTTGGATGAGTTTAGGGAAGGTGACTCTGATATTCTTGGGCAGAGAGTTCCAGAGCTTGGAGGCATTACAGGAGAAGGCCCTGTCACCCCTACAAAGTAGACGGGCTTGGGGGACAGTAAGGAGACCAGAATTTGAAGAACAAAGGTTGCAAAGTGGGGAGTAGGGCGATAATAGTTCAGACAGGTATTGAGGTGCTTAGCCATGCAGAGCCTTATAGGTGAGCATAAGGATTTTAAGGTCAACACTGAATTTGACCAGAAGCCAGTGCAAGGACTCCAGGATAGGAGTAATGTGATCGCTTGCACTAGACCTGGTCAGAATTCTGGCTGCTGAATTTTGGACAAACTGCAGTTTGTTCAAAGTAGATTTAGATACCCCAGCGAGTAGAGCATTACAGTAGTCAATTCGAGAGAACACAAATGTGTTGATCAGCTTTTCAGACACATTTAGTAATAGCACAGGGCGTAGTCGAGCGATATTTCTTGACAATGTGCTGCACATGTGAGTCGAATGCTAATACAGAATCGAATATCACTCCAAGGTTTTTCAATTTAGACTGTTTTTACGAAGTTAAATTAGATAGAATAGAGACAGCCACATCAGTTTCAGGTTTGGTATGGATGTATATTTGAGTATCATCAGCATAGAAATGATAGATGAGGCCATGTGATCTTAAAATCTGACTGTGGAAACATGTAAATGCTTAGGAGCAAGGGGCCCAGTACTGAGCCCTGAGGAACACCAGACTTAACAAGACCAATTTCAGACCTATGCCTGTTAAGAGAGACAAAGTGACAGCGATCAGTGAGATAAGACTTGAACCATTTGAGAACAGTGTCAGAAACTCCAAACACAGTTTCAAGACAAGAAAGTAGGATGTCACACTGATCAATAATTTCAGTGTATTGAGGGCAGCTGCGAGAAGTTATAGTACAAGCTAAGCAAAATCCTTTGGAGATATAAGATTAAATATGTATGTCACAGATTGGCCTGAGCAAGGCCAAAGTAGGTCTGTTTTATCTCAGACTGGCTCCGCCGCAAAAGTACCCAAGCAAAACAAGTGCAGTCTATTTACTGCACTAAATATCTAAATATTCCAATAAAGGTAAATTCTCTCTCTCTCTTAGACTGAGGAGCCAGCTTAATTAGCTTGTAAGCCCCTCCCCCCTGGAACAAACAATTTCTCTAATTCAAAGTGGGTTTTCCCATTTCCTTAAATAACCCTTGAGAACTGGGGTTAGGTTTGGCCTTCTGTGGCCACCATATGCTGACTCAACCCGGAACGACTTACACCAAACAAACAGTGAGTAACATCCATTTTGAGAGCGCTCTCCATTCACAACATAGTACTAACTCATACCTGTGTTTAAGTACTGTATATAAATGTATATGAAATTAGGTATGTTTATGTATGTGAATGTATATGAAAATAAGTAATAGCAGTTACTAGTCAAGCCCTGATTGTGCACCCTCAGGAACTTATCTAGCAAACTTATGTGAGAGACTCATTCATTGTCACAGGAATGTTTGGGTTGCCATCATTGCTGATTATGGAAAGCCACCGGTTACTGAATATAAAGGTTCACATACTTTGTCACACATGGATATTTTATCAGGTAAACGTTTTCTGTTATTGGAATTAAAGATTCTGAGAAAATCCTTAGGGGTTCACAAACTTTTTTTGGCACAGAAAACTGTAAGTACTACAGCATATTCCCCTAAAAAAAATGGGTATCAGAGGTCCCTGCATGGGCTGCATTACAAATCCACAGAGCTATTAAGAAGCTAAAAATAATTCATCTGTTGAATTGACTTAATGATAGCAATTTGTAATTTTGAATTCTAGATAGTAAACAGCATTTTAAATGTAAACGTCTTTTACTTACTTTGAAATGTTATTGACAGAATAAACGATAAGGAAAATAAGTAATCAATAAAAAGCCAGAGCCCATCAGATTTAGATTAAATCCATCTGTACTGTATGTACAGATAGTCTTTGCCATGGAACTTTTTCCAGTGGGCAAGAAGTGTTCTTCTGCACATCTTGTTTTCATCCAGGTAAAGTGTATTAAAAATAACAATCTTATTAAATTAGGAATTTAGCAAGAAAATGCCAAAAACATTTTTATTGTAAATGCATAGACATTTTATCAAACAGATATGCTCAGTAAATCCATTATGCTAATAGATAGTTGTTAATTAGATAGTAGCATTTAAGGCCAGCACTGGCTTTGCAAGCCGTAAATTTGCAATACATGATCTGCAGATGCCGATCCTTAGACATAGGACAAGCATGTGTTGCTTGTGTGGTCTCTAAAACCTACTGTAGATATTTCATATTTCATCCTACAACTGGGCTCAAATAGGGCATCTATGACATAACTTAAGATTATTTAATAGTGTGGCCAAGAAGATCCCTGGAGTTGTGCTGGAGTCAAGAGTCAGGAGAAAATCCTTCAGTGACAATAACTTGAAGCTGAGGCACCAGGGAGCCAATGTTAGTGTTTTGTTGGGAATCATCAGTTCTATTATCAAATGGATGCTGTCCAATATCACTGAACCATATTAGGTCCAGAACCTAACAGAAGTTAGTAATCTATTGTCTACAAAAAATAGCTGGTTTGCTTAAAAGTACAGTGCATTATGGAAAACAAGTGTATGATCTTGTATAAGTGTGGAAAAGAAAACAGCCTACTGATTTGGATGAGGGCCTTGGTTTGTTCAAATGTGGGTTTATGGTAAAATTAAAACCTCATCCTAGAACGATAATATGAGTACATTTTAATGGCAAAACAAAACAGAAAACTAAAAAATCATCAGCCCAATTTGATGCACATGAAACAGGATGAATGGAGTGTTATAAGGTTTGCTACTTACAATAGCATAACCATTTTCCTCTATCATTATTTGAGTGGGGATGGATGGAATTACAGGTAATGTATTCATTTGGATCACAGAAACTGTGGCCTGAGAAATAAAAACAGAATAGCTGCCCTTCCCTGAAGTGGTCAGGGGTTTCTAAAGATGTCTCTCGGAGAAAAAAAATCCACCAAATACAGGCATAATTTCCAGGCATCATGTCTAAAATATGCTAACTATTTTAAAATACTGATTCTCCAACATCCCAGAATCCTTCACAAGTGCACTAAGGCTCTTTATAAAAAGGCTTTATCCAGGATCGCTGTCTCATTGCATATTGAAAAGACCTCTATCACATCAATTACAGTAAACAAACCTTAATAGAACAGGGATCAAACAGTGATTTACTGAGCTTCTTTCTAGTTACTTTCAGGATCAAGGGAAGCTCAACAGAAGAAGTCAAGCCAGCAGACCTGGAGGTTTTGTTTAATATCCACTTTTTGACGTTATTGAACACGCTTTACACGGATGAATGTTGTTCAATGCTTTGGAACCTTTGGAAGTTATTTAGGCCACAGATTATTGTCTAGAATAAGATGTGCTGATATCCAAAGTAAATTATTCATTTTACATTGATACAAGAATTTCATTAATCAAATAAATACACAGCCTCCTGAACTGAGAACTAAATTCCTCTTAGGAATTTATAACTGTCTTTACGCATATACCAAGAGTCATTAAAAACACAACAAATTAGGATTGAAACCAATGGCATTTTCTGTGTTTTAATATGTGTCAGTATATACTACAGTATACAGTATGTGCAAATACTGCACATATACTGCAAATGAAAGATACACTTCCCTCAAGCTATATAAAATACAGTATTAATGACTTCAGATACAGTACCTAAAGAAGGTGAAGAAGAGTATACAGTAAAGCATACTGATTTAAAGTTAACAAAAAATCTAATATTTGGACTAATATGAAACCACGAACACATTTTGCAATTACAAGCATGGAGAAAATGCTAATTTATTTGTCAATAAATAAAAACAGAGCTGTTTCAATAAAACACAATGATGTCAATGAGTATATTGTTTAGTTCTGTACCTTTATTAGCATGCTAGTACACAATTAATACAGTATATGCTCGTGATTGCTGCTAGAATACTTGGAACACTTTGCCATATTATATTATGAAGACTGATAAACTGGGGCCATTTGAATACTTACAGTACTGTGTAAAATGAAACATGGATGTCAGTGAGTGTAGAAACCATTGATAATATAGTGAGAGAGAAAGGGTTTCCATCAGCCAACTGTCCTTTTCTCTATTGATTGCAATTTATATAACAATTTTGCATCTTTTTCAACAAACCAACACCAGATATTTTTATTGTATGAATACTCAATATCTACAGTAACCATCTACACAAACTGTACATCCATTGAATTTTTTTCATCCAATTCAGGGTCGAGGGGGAGCCAGTGCCTATCCTTACAATCAACGGGGGCAAGACAGGGTACACCCTGGATGGGACACCAGTCCATCACAGAATAGACATGCGCATACACTCACATCAGTGCTGATTTTCCTAGAAGCCAGTTAACCTTCCAATGGGGTGGAGTGGTGGCACTGTGTCTAAGGATCTGTGCCTGTAACTGGAAGGTTGCTGGTTCAAATCCTGTGGCTGGCTGAGGAATCTTACTCTGTTGGGCCCCTGAGCAAAACCCTTAACCCCAACTGCTCCAGGGGTGCTGTACAATGGCTGACCCTGTATTTTGACCCCAAGCTTCTCTCCCTGTCTGTGATTAATGGAGAGCAAGCTGGAGTTTGCAAAAAGATGAATTTCTAATGCAAGAAATCGTATACGGCTAATAAAGTGATCTTATCTTATACAGTATGTCTTTGTACTGTGGGGAGCACCCGGTTTCAATTTAAAACATATTCAAACACAGGAATAAGTTTTCTGGAGGAAATGCATGTGAATAGGAGGAGAACAAATGAGTTCCAAACAGATAGAACCCCAGGTCTGGAATTGAACCCATTGCCCCTGCACTGTGACACAGCAATATACTGCTGTGCCATTCTTACTCAAACTAAAATTACTTAAATTTTGGAAACAATGTCACTCAGGTGGCATTATGTTCAGTATATCTTCCAATTCTCTCCATTATGGTACATTTAAAAGTTTCACTCTTTACATTCTTAGCATCAAAAGAAACTTATTGGCAAATTTTAGCACGTGTGTTTTTTTAATAATGTATATAGATGTTGTATACTGATTAAATGTTTTGGTTTGATTTTGATTAATTACACATGACTGACTGTGACATGTAACTTTGTTACACTTAGTGCCTTTGAAACACTAAATCAGCACTACTGTAAATCATTCCCTCTTTTCCTTAAGTCTGAACATTTAGAAGATTATTTAATCTTGCTTTTTTCAGTATTAACTTTTTAGACATGAATAAAACAGAAGGATGAACTGAATATGTTCAGTAGAAGCTTGCACAGTCATGTTTACTAGGGAATAAAGGTTGAACTAGACGAAGCAGATCCTGTTTCCACTATAAGTCCCCTGTAAGTCTGGAGATAGTCTGACAAAAGCTTGAGAAAATTAATCTTGACTGTCCATTTACTGTACATGCCTGTTTTTATACAGAGGTTTTAAATCCTAAACTTTGTAACACAACCCACATTTTGAGCTCACCTTAAACAGACACATTTACAAACAGCACCTATGACATTTGTAGTGCATACATCTCTGTATGATTGATGACACTGTGGTTAAACTTTCCAATTTATCTGAGTGTGATTCTCATGGAGATAATACTAAGCTCTGCAGCAGATATTTTAAGAAGAATGGCATCCTTAGAATTGTTTTCACTCTTTCTTTTAAGTCATCATCGTCACTATGTGTCATGGCTACAGCTGCTAATGATGAAGGCTGCAATGGAAGAATACAATTTTTACATATTTATATTTATTTTATTAAAGATGCCCTGAACTCCATGCATGGAAGCACCAGTTCTTTGTCCCTTATCAAATCTTCTTTTTTTAATATTCTCCCAATTGACATTTTTAAAAGTACTGCAAAAAATGCCTCCTCCATTGCCAAGTCTAATTCAAATTATTGGTATCTGAGTGGAGTTTTAGTAAGAGCCTGCAGGGTTTAACTGGCACTCACCAGAAGTGCTGAATCTCTTTATTAATTCAAAAATTTGGAGGACAAAACTCTCCAAACTCCTTGATTGCCCATATTCTTCAGTCGTTAAACTCCTACATCATGCCCCAAAGATCTGAGGATAATGAACTGCAATATGTGGCAGAACATTGAGATAAGGCTGCTACATGTCTTGTAGACTTTCTGCTTCTTTAAAGATACAAAATAATGAGCTTTACCGTGCATGCTACCTTAAATAATGCATAACGGATGTCATTTTCCATCATTACTGACTGGTAAGATTGTAAAAGAAGTTTATTATATACAGTACACTTTAAATCTTTCGATGGAATTTCTTACATCTTCAGAGAATATCAATGTGATGAATTCGATTTCCTTTTACAGGGTATCAGGTGAATTAAAACCATTAGTCATTTTAATATTTACATCAATAAAATGTTGTAAAAACAATGTTTTTAAGTATCCTAGTCATATATTGATTTACAATTCCAAAGAGGACATACAGTCAAGCACAGTGTACAGTATGTTTTGTATACAGTATACAATATAGTTTGACAATTGAGGTAGTCACATCAAAATAATTAACAGTATAATAAATGGAAAACACACTTTTATGTATTTTACATACAACATGTATATGTTTTTCACACTGCCATTTAAATATAATCTCAAAATATTATTAATAAAGGTCAATGTACTGTACATCACCCTTAAGGAACTCTTAACATTTTGACAAAGCTGCTAATCTGACAGTGAAACTGTTGGCTTTAAATTGTAAAGCAGCACAGTGATGTGAAGCACTTATAATCCTTTGGGGACCCATAGTTTTTTAACAAAGAGAGCACAGATTTGTCAGATTTTGCCTGGTCACTGGATAAACAGTAGGCTGTGTGCAGCACTGTGGACCCCAGCAGGAGTCTTGTGAAGCTGGCAACACTGTGTAAAATGTGCGAAGTGAGGCCTAAGGGATCACTGCACAGTGTTCCTCGTTGGATGCCCTGTTAGGGCCTGTGAGGTCTTCTACACTCTTAAAAGTAAATGTCTATTCATTTTAGAGGCCTTCCAGTACAAGGCACTGTTTAGACAGAGCATGCTTCATGCTTCATAGTCTGCTCACAACAACAGGCAATATCCCTTTGGGGAGGAAGGCTGGGTTGGTCTACAGGTTCAATTAAAATGTATGTGGCCCAAAGTTTCTACAAGCCCTGTCAATGGATATTGTACAGTATGTGTAGTTTTCTAAAGTGGTGGACTGAGGTAATGGTGAGAATGCTCTCTTCATGAAAAGTAATAGAGGAAACAGAATCCAGTGACACATGAGGTTCAGTTACAGGTCTAGTGAACAAAGGGAAAGGTAGCATTCTGTGGAGGACACAACCTCCTTGCCCTGGGGAGAAACTGCCCAGCTGATGAGTGGTTCATGCCAGCAGTCTAAGTGTACCAACCATGTGTTGTTAGAATAGATGGAAGCCTCCCTTGGCCATGGAGGAGCTATGGAAGTTGTAAGATGGTCAACACAGGGCAAGGGACTGGTCCCAGTCATGAGCCACAATACTAATGCTGGGCACATACTAGGTGATGTGCCATAGTCACCTATTTATACTTGCAATATGCTTGTCAGTGACCCATGTGTTAAAGAAAGAAACCACACAGTGTTGGTCCAGAGACATATTAGAGGGTGAGAGTTGTTGCTTTTGTACAGGAGCGATAACAGGAGCTAGCACAGGACTGAATTGTCTGGGGGAGTCTGTCACAGGAGCAACCCTAGAGTGTTTGCTTCATTACCCTGTTCTGGCCAGTAAATACAGTACACCACCTCTGATTATCCCCACCGATCCTTCTGTTGCTTGTAGTTGTTTCTGAGAAAATGTATGCAGCTTGTCAAGGTCCCACTTCACATATTTAATATATACAGTATACTGTATATTTAATAACTTCACATATCACTAATAAATGAGATGGACCAACTC
Source organism: Lepisosteus platostomus (assembly GCF_059453375.1). Classification (NCBI taxonomy): domain Eukaryota; kingdom Metazoa; phylum Chordata; class Actinopteri; order Semionotiformes; family Lepisosteidae; genus Lepisosteus; species Lepisosteus platostomus. The sequence continues at coordinate 29,196,389 of NC_142623.1, forward strand.
GTCTGCTGTCCTTTATAACCCTTCTTATGTGTTCTTATTGTGATGAAGGGCTGTGTCATGCCTTTGTTGAATGGATTCTTATGTGGTCTTTCATAATCATTCGTTGTTAACTCACCTGTTTGCTTCTGTTGATGCATGGGCTCACAATCATCTACTAGGACATTTTATTTGGTATATTTTCATTCTTCTCATTACAAGTAATTAATGTTGTTACTTGAACTATTATGAATTGTAATAATATAATTACATTGTATAACACTGTATCCCATCTGCTCCACCATTTTGTGTTGGGTTACATATCCTGACTCACCAATGGTTTAAACTGAGTCTTACCTGTACATCAAGAATACAAGAATAAATGGGGGTGCGGCTTAAGATACTGTATGTAACCTGTTACCCATGATGTAGCCATTAATATTGTCTGATCGTTGTGTTTGTACACATCTAGTCAGTGTAACCTTGTCTATGTGTTGTACTACAACATAGTTTTTATTTCTGGTAATTTTTAACTTTTAGTGGTGAATTGCTTGTAAAGCTACAGTTTGGCTACTTCTTGTCTTCATTTTTGATTATTTTTCTTGCACGAGAGCGCTTAGTAAATGGACACTTGTTTTGCGCTTCATTTTTGTTTTATCACTTCTGTCACTACCCCTTGACTAACTTCATGATGGTTTAGTCGCTTATGTATGCATTTACAATTGAAAGTATAAGGTGATACATCTAATCTACTTATCATTTTGATAATACTTAATATGAAGATACAATTTGGCTGCATTTGATACCAAGACCTGCATTCCTTTGACATGGTTCTCAGTTTTAAGCTGCATGACTCATACAGTACAGTATATTCTCAAAACTCACAGAGGATCCAACACATAAAACACTTCCTTAATTGCGTGCAAATTGTTTCTGTAGGCAAGTATAACTATACTGGGATTAAGTATCCAAAATCACTGCACAGATAGCCATCTTCAAACCCAAGAGATCCCTAAAGATCTTAACTATAACAGACATACAGTACATTTTTATTTATTTATGCATTAATAGATATGCATGTATTTAGGTTTTAGCATCATAGAAAGGTCAAATCAAAAGTAATTTTTGGTAATCATCAAACAGGGCATGAAGTTGGAATAGAATGTAGAATGGAGTAAACACTGTAGCTGTTGAGATACATTATGTAATTAACACATTTACAACTGAATAAAAGAAGAGTTCAATTATTATTTACAGAAGGAACAAACTTGTATCTTTTTTTGTGACTTTTTAAAAAAAACTTATATTTACTTATACTGTATTGATATATTTTCCAGACCACTTGACACAAGGTTTGCAATGTCTTGTATACTGTACATGCCCCTACGGTCTAACAGCTGTGTTAAGTGGTTTATTTCACATTATTTTTATGGTCCTATGTCTGAATAACATGTTTAATTGGTTTTATTTTTCTTAAAATGCTCAGGGAATTAATGGCTTCACCATATGCCCACTTTCCAATGGCCTGTGCATACTGATGTCTCGTTACTCTCAAGGAATTTGTATTCAGGTCCTGATTACTTTGCAGGATGCTCCAAGGAATTTAAATACAAACACATTCAATTTTAAACTGTGCCATATCTTGGAAATGTATTTTTACGCATAAATGAATTATGCACATTATTTCATATATTAAATTGGATAATGATAGAAATACAAAGCAATTACATTATTCCCAAATAAAAGTGCTATTTGTTTGCAACATCCGTCATTTTCCTTCATTTGTGTGATAAAACTACTGTAACAACATGTTACTTATTCATAGAAGTGACACAAAAGTCAATTCAGGAAGGTATCCACATAATAATCTGAAAACTAGCACAACATTGCATAATTTATGAAAGGCCTTTGCACTCTCAGGTTTTCTCTGAAGAGACTGCACCTCAGCAGATGAAATGTTACCTTTGATACCACATCCTGTATTCGCCAGGGGACTCTACTGCCATTCCTGCCCCTCCAGCTGCTTCTCTGTGTAGGGGACATGTTTGTGCCAGCAGAGTGCATTTTCTAGAGCTCTATGCTAAAACATCAAAAGCCTGGCATTTCAAAGACAAACAGTACCACTAATGTATGCATATGAAATACCCTTGTTCAGATTTATTAAAGTGAATTTGCCCAGATGTTTTGATATCCTCTTACCAAGGCTTAAAATAAACAATTTACTCCTCTTTAAAGTTATGGTTATCCTAACAATGCACTACCACTCTTTGGTTCAGCTGTGATTATAAAAAATTGTAATGGACACTGATATGAAGTGCATCATTATACTACTACTACAGTAGCAATATACTGTATGCTAGTGGGATCACAGATCATTGTGTTTAAGTGGACTGAAGTGTTTAAAATTTGCAAAGACATCTCCTTCTGTAAGTGTTGTAGTACTATTTTATTCCAGCGTATATTTCCAGATGGTTTGTCTTTTACTGTATATTAAGCAATGATATAAAATGCATTGCAGATATGTAATTGTACTGGTGACATACTGTATATATACAGTACACAACAAAAGAACAAAGCCCTTTAGCATGAGTCCAAGTTCACCAAAACAGGTTTTGTTAAATGCAATAATTTTATTGTAAAATTCAACAGTTGTGTGCAGTTCCCTTATGAAAAGGTTTTTTTAAGTACATACAATTACAATGAAGACCTGAACAATCATTTATCAGTGTCCTTTTATAGACTGTTCAAGAATTATACATTGATAGCAAACAGCTAACATATTCAGATTAAGAATTAGTCTTTTCTTTTTTTAACTAATTGCCCAACACTGTAATGACAGTGAGATATGTTCTATATATTTTTTTCTTCTGACAATAATATCTGTAACAGTAGAAATTATTTACATGTGCTCCACACTTAATGCTTTGAAAACTTCACAAGCCAATTTAATTTGCAAATGCAAAGGCTCAATTTTGTCCACTGAAAGTGTGCGATACTCCATCAGCAAACATCATCACAAGTACATTAGATTTTGGCACTTTAGGATCTACCCTTTACGTGTAAAATCCCACTTTAGGATCTACCCTTTATGCTTATAATCCCCTATGTTCTGAAAAATATAAAGCAATAATGGCTGAAACAAGCTAGAATACACTTAACTATTTACAAACATCAGTACAGAAGACACTCTTTAGCTGAGATTCTGAAAAAAAGATATTTTGTAAGACAGGACATTCCTGGGTTAAAGAGTGAACAATGGAATTGTAATATAAAGGACATTGATATACTATAAAGGGCCAACAGTGAAAGCCAGGGAGAATGTTTCCTGGTGAAGTTTCCTTCCTCATAATTACAGAATTTGTGTAAGATTTAAGTTAGTTTTCTAAAGATGATCCGACACATTTTTAGGAATATATGGGGCAAAAAATGGCACTGTACATGAGCTACAGTTTATGCAAGTCTTGAAATGATGTTGCAATAATGTAGTCTCTTGGACTGGGTCTCATGCATAAGGTAGTGACATCATGCCAAGAATTCTTCAAAAGCCATCACACAGATGAAGTCATACAGTATAAAGCCATGGACCTACACATTGCTAGAGATTTCATTAACAAAGACCTAACTAAGGATGGACGTAACTTCCATATTAAACAGTTCTATACAGTACGAACACAAGAGTGTTTTGGTTAATTGTTTGCTGACAGAACACACTGCAAAACAAATGCTTTTTAAACAAAATGATGAAATACTGGTCCATGTGCAAACAGTATTTCCCATGCAGACTACAACATTACAAAATACAAAATATAATAAGATTTCTTATCAAGCAACAAAAAATATATCTAGAGTTAAGTGATCCAGGACATTTTCTATTCCAATACCTCTGTGAATATTATAAAAGTAAAATCTATACATTGAGTATACACATCTATTTTCTGTGGAAATACAAAAACCTTCCATAAAAATCCTAATGTCTTTTTTAGGGATATATCGTTTAAATTTGAATTTGCAGTCGAAAGGTGAAAACAGTTGCGGAAATGCACAACAAAGGCACTAATATTTATGCCTTTTTGATTTTAAGCGTTCTCTCACCCTGCAATAATCTTAGGAAATGTGACTGAAGGTATTATAAACTCCAGAATTGTCCAGGAAAATAATTACTTAAAAACTAAATTTCTTTAGAAAAAAAATAGATTTGCCCTACACTTGTGTTCCATTATTTACAGTGATATACTATGTAGTTCTGTGATTGTTTTTCCATGGTATTTTCCTCAGGAAGAATGAGGTAAATATATCCATCCTGTTTCCTGCAGATATTTTCATATACTGTACCAATAAAACCAACAAAATTGACTAGATTTCATATGGGGGAATGATGTATAAAAAAACAACAAAGAAGACAGAGACAGATATTACACGTGAACAGGTTGTGAGTGTATGGAACAACCTACCCAGTCATGCTGTTTTCCTTCAAGATATGGCTAGATGAGATCATTTGATTAATTAGATTAATTAGTTTCTAACTACCAGATGTGTTAGATGGGCCCAATGGCTTCATCATGGTGTAACCCCTCTTAGGTTCTTATGTTCTAAAACGTAACTGTCCTTGTGATATTTAATTTCTATTTCTGGGCAGGAGTAATATGACAGTTTATCTTTCTATTATTTTGTTGCTAAGGTACACAGGCCACCTATGGCCATTCACTCAATCCCTTAAAGTAGAGACATGCAACGTGTATGTGATGCATTGGTATGCAACATGCCACAGTGAATGATCTTCAATTCTGCATGTTGAAAGATGGAGGCAAAAAAGAACATGCTTGTGGCAAGTTCATTTGAAGGACACAAACTGAATACAGGGAACTTTATCATTTATTTTTTGTTGTAAAAAAAACCCAACAACATTCTCTTTTTCTCTATGCAGTAACAGACCAAAAATATGATTTGATGCACCAGGATAATATTCTGAATTTCCTTGAAATACTGGAAAGCAAACATAAAAACACAGACTACAAGAGAAGTACCCTCACTTCTACATGATGCTGTCTACAAATTGTTTTGCTTTACCACTTTTAGCAGTCGAAATATGATCTCTCTCCATCTACAGCTGGCTTTAATCCCAGCGTAGATCTCATGCACATGGGATAGCTAAGCATTTTAAGTTTTTTTTCCAATTAAATCTTCTCCTTTTCTTTAAAAAAAAGAAAATTAAGTCCATTTTCATTTACAGTGTTTTTTCATAGACAACAGAATAAGACCGTAATACATATTTTCATTTTTGGCCTCATGGATGCATGCAATAAATGTAATCCACTACAGTATATTCAAATATTTACATTTGTGTTTTTACAATTGATCTGAGACCATATGTTTTTCTAGCCTCTTCAATACATTTAACAGCAACACTGTTCCTATGATTCTGTAATTCAAATTCGAATTTTTTAAATACACTTGCTGTGTAAATGTGCATCACACTTTTAAAGTGCTCATTCACATTACTTAAGTGGTATACATATTATATCCATTTTCTCTTCCTCTTCAGTGATGTATGGTTATTCATTCATTATCGTGCAATACATTATTTCAATCAGAAATACTATTTCAGAAGCCATAGTGTTCAGAAACACAGTGGGATCATAGATACGAATTGACACCCGGCTTCATTATACAAACAAATCAAGACAGTGAATGATTAAATGTTTTTGAAAAGATCTTCTTACTGTATATGCAATAATCAGTCTGACAGCCAGAAATTGTCTGCTGACTTCTGAAACTGGTTTTATGAACCTTGTTATGTGCATACCATGGCCACTGTCTGGACTAATTTGCTTCAGCACCTTTGAGAAGGGGTATCTGGGATAGGAAAAATCCCATTAAAGTATGCTTAAAACCCCAAAGAAAAATCTCTTGGCTATCATGTTAGAGCTGTATCATGATACAAAACAGTGCTGCCTCTGTTTTAGTTCTTGCAACCCTCAATTCAGGTTACAATACTCTAAACCCCAAGACATCAAGGTATTCATAGGACTGCACAACAGTCCAGCTGTGACTGTAAAATGTCCCAGAAACTCACTGTAGTCCTCTCTATTTTTTGGTTCATTTTAAGAACAAAAACCCATTCACTAACCTTTCTGTTGGAATATGCTACAACTTTTGCTTAATCAATCTGAACCGATGCTTCTTAAAAAAAAATGACACATAAAAAAAGAAAAACAAATACAGATGGCAAGCCTTTTTGTTGCGTTCATTTTCAGTAGGCCAAAAAAGATATGGTCTTGTAATTGTGCATTAAGGCCAGCTACATATTCAATCTAAAGATAGAGATATGAGACCCAGTATACTAGGTTAAACAAACCAAAAGCAGTAGGGAAGAAAATACGAGCATAGGAGTCTATTTTAGAGACGCGGATGTGCAATCGACCATGTCGCCAGGCTCCTGACCGACAATCTTCGAAACAGCAGAAGAAGCTGGTGCAGTCCTTGCCGTCTAGACACTCGTAGCCATACTCCTCATCTCTCTCCTGGAGGTGCGTAGCATTGTTCATCTGAATGGCTGTCGCAGAGCGAGGACGAATATCCACAGTGGGCGTCTGTTTAATTTCGCAAAGAGAGAAAAGATTACTGTCAGTGTCTTCTTCAAAAGCGGGCGTTCTTTTCTCATCTATCCCCCCCCCCCTTCAAAATGCAATTTGCACCCTAACTTGTGAATGGTAAACATGAACCAGGTAAAAGAAAAAAGATTCTTATTTCAAGACGTTTACAACTTACATGGTGATTATTTTCCCTTTCACAGCAAGTGATGCAAATTACACCTTTGGGTGAAATTAATCTGTCTTTTGAGCTGAAAAGAAATATTTACTTTTCTTTTCTTTAGCAAGTGGATGTTTGCTCTAGTGCTGGGCAACCCTTCTACACATTTTTAAGTGCTAGATAACAAATCAGGAAAACTGACAATAGTATGCTTCACAACTGCACTAACTACAGTATAACACTTAGGCATGGTTTCCTCTGTGGTTTTAATTGTTAAGGCTGGTATACAGTAAATTGAAGAAACTGGCATCACACCATCTCATCAATCTGTACACTTTGGGAGTTAACGTTTCAAGAGAATTAACACTTGTAATCTGGACATCATGAATTGGCGTGAGTGAATTGTTCTTTCTGTATTTCCTACTGTAACATTTCAAACTTTGCACATCCATTAATATTTTTAGCCTCTTTCAAATTAAACCCTCAAGATTAGTTGCTAAGCAACATTAGCAATTCTTAATGTTTCATGAATGCTTTACATTTCATTACATTTTTTCAAGATGAATGTTTTCCATCCACTCTTTTGTCTAATCACCTGATAAGCCCCATTTTCTGTATTATGCATTTAACTGTATGCATTTTTTACAGGTGGAAAAGTGAAGTAGTCCTCCATAAATTAGTTTGATTGACACAACTGCTTAGTTACATTTTGAAGGCATTTATAAAGGATACTGATGTAGGGTAGGACATAGAGATTTAAATTTATAACTTGCCAAAGAAAGAATAAAAGATGACTGTCTGATTCAACTAGACAGCAGGACCAGGCACCCAAGGCGTCACAACATATAGTAGGCCAGTGAAAATCAGTGGTCAGGTCAGAGATGTTGGAAGATTATCAGATATAGGTCTCATTCACTTAACTAAGAAATATGGCCTTTGCACAGATTGTGGCCAACAAGTAATGTACTGTATATAAGCCATAGGAAAGTTGTACTCTGTAGCTATCATGCTGTGGTAACTGCAACATGTTATAAAACTGTCAGTTTTTGGAAGCTTTGCCTCTACACAGCTGCAGAAATAAAACCAATTCTGTATATCACTGTCCTGAGAGTTATCTTCCCCACTACAACAAGATTTTAGTTTTACAAAGTAGACATCACTTCAATACAAAACAGATGCTGAACAAGTAATGCAGGCTTCTATATACAGGTACTCAATTATCTTCAGAAAATGTAAATGTTTTCACAATTGTACTCCCAAAACCTCACAAAGACCTCCATCTCAGGCAATGGTGCACCAAAACACAAATTCTACCAGCATCTTGTTCTATTACATATTCCTAATCTTGGCTGCTATGAGAACTGCGAGAAAGATGATGATCTGTTACTGACAAAACCCAGTATTTCAGATTGAGAGTGTTTTACAGGCTGGATATTATCCTCACAAATAAACTGTTTCAAAGTGAATGCCATTTGGATCCCTTTTGCTTCATATAATGCATAATGAAAATAAATGTATATTGATTGTTATTTTTTAAAATATTTGTCTTACATAGAATTGTGAATGTTTTATTTTCATGACAAATACAATAGGATTTCATTTAGTGAGCACCCAACAGTCAGAATTGATTCCTAACATTTACACAGGATAAAAATGTTTTATACTTCTCTTCATTATGCCCAGCACTAGCTCAAGGTGCACTTAAACTCCCTTTGAAAACTAAACATCACATCCCAGTTAAAATCTTCATGTGTTTATTTACACTTAGGATTTCTTTAGCACTCCGATTTAAAACACATCCTGGGATTTCAAGTTGCTTCTGCACAGCAGATATCACACAAATCAGTTCTCAAAGGGTTACACAGAAAGCGTGTGAAAAACCAAGCACATACTGTAGCACAAACAGACCAGCTGCATGTACTGTATTCACAAACAACACAGCATAATCTGCAGCTTTAACCGGATGAAAGTAGACAACCTTCAGAATGTAGCAGCAGTGAAGACAAGACACTCTACCTTCTGATGTAACCTGATTCAAAGACTGCTGGAATGTTTTTGAAAAACACTACAAAGTGAATGCTGGAATTAGTTCCTTTCAGGTCATTCTGAATAAATTTCAAATTTTCACTATGGGCAGTCTTTAAATACAATATTCATTTAGCTGCATGGGAAAGGATTAATTAATTTGTAATAATTTCTGGATATTTAAAAATATGTAACAAATATACATTTTTTACTTCCCCAGATACTTTGATTGTGGACACCGACTAAAGGTTGTACACTCGATTTTTGAAAAGTGACCTAAGCTAAACATGCAATCGAGAAAAGTTGGGATTCAGCACTTTGTATGGTTGTCTATTTCAATCTGTTAATGCTCTGCTGACTGTGCAGAAAGGATCAGTTTTAGAGCCTCCAAAAGACACAGACAGGTATGCTTTAAGATGAGCTATAGAGCAAGTGCTGTCACTGTTTGTGGCAAAATATGGAATAGTGGAGGATCCATGTAGTGATTAAATAAAATACTTTTACCTTTTACCAAAAGGATCCAATAAGTACTACAGTATGTTGACCAATTCTATGTTTAATTATAAATTATGCCATAATAAGATTAAGAACTGCTGAATTAACTCAAACTGGAAGCTTTTTCCACTTTACCAATAGAGAAATCATGCTTTTATTGTCTTTAGATACTTTGTCGTTAGTCATTTTAAAGCTTCTAAAATACAGCTTATAAAAAGAAGTGGAGTGTGTGCTTGGCTAAAGCAGCTGAATGCAGCAGACACATGCAGTCAGTTTTTTTTTTCCAGACACAAGCAATATACCTTTGAGGAAAACAGCCGAAGGAGCTTTTATCCAAACAGGAAACAAAGAAAATGTTACAAGAAAACAAAAAGAGAACAGATGTAAAACAAACAAAACTTAAAGACAACAGTTATTTCTGGATTAAGAAGTTAACAGAAGGTGAAAAGTAAGGATTGCACATGATCACGAGGAAAATGTAACAGGTACACTGGAATCTAATCAAAGTTTACTTTGAAGTCTTACTTCATAACTTAAACAGCTTTGCTATGACTCCTTCAGTCTTGTTTTGTGCACTGTAATTCTGTTAACTATTTACAGGTGAAGTAAACCTGTTTTTCTTTTTGCCACAGAATCTTTGCTTGGTTTTGAGTGGAAAGAAATATAGTAAACCTAGTTCTGGTTATGGTTTAATCAACTTGGTATCGCTAACACAATATTTCTATGTTAAAGATATACTGTAGTTCAGACATTTTTGTAAACAAGAATGGTTGGAAATGCTTCACTCTTTATACTGTATGAGAAGAAAATGTTCTGACACATTCATACTGACAAAATAAAAAAGAGCAATATAATTTCTGTGTTAAAAAAATGGAAAATAATATGAACAACTTTATTTTTACTTCTGACCATGGTTTGAAAAAGTTTTTTGACAGGGGGTTCTTTAGAGATTCACAGAGCATCCCACGTCAGTCACATCATTTTTATGGCCTGGGAAATGAAAAATCAGCAGAGGCAGATACTGGCTCAAAAAAGAAGGTGCTCATGATGGGAAAACATACATAGTACCAGACCTCCATCACTGTTCAGACCTTTAGACTTTGATTTGCAGTTAAGGGAAACAGATATTATATGATGAATTACAAAACACTACAAAAACATCGAATTAGACATGCTGGGCTTACATTAGAAAACAGAAAGGAAAAGAATTAAAGTGTTATGTTCTGAAAACCCAGTTAAACAACGAATCTACAATAATTTTACTGTAAGTGTATTCAAAGGAATTCTAATTGGACCAACTTTCTCCCTAAATAATAAAAACCTTATATTGAATACAGTTTAAGTTTCTTGTCAAAAGCAGTATTTCACAAACATTATAAGCAACTTTGTTCACTTAATTTCTAAATGTATTATCATTTTAATACATAAAAAGTAGAAAACCTGTCTTAATGAAAAAATCCAATTCAATAATATTAGAAAGCAGTAAATATGACAATTTCACATTTGTTCCATTTAAAGCAGTTTTTTTAAAGAAAAAAAGACATTGCTTTTAAAATACCAGGTTAAAATTGCACTGTCTCAAATGTATATCATTACATGATAATAATTTCTATAGCATCATTGTGTTACTGTTAAGAGACTTACTCAATACTCTCAATATGTAAAATACTGTATATAAAATGTATGACACTTGTATTTACAGTATGCCTCTAAATTTTGTATACAGTATAACACACAAATACATTATATTTATATATATACTTCAAATACTTTCTTATTCAACATTCTGTAATTGTTTTTTTGTTTTCCATTTTAATTTCTTATATAGTTTTAGAAATATCAACATGTACAGTGTACACGTACTAAATATTACTACACTTGGGTACTCACGGGATTTTTTTTCTTCTTGTCTTTGTCTTTGCTTGGTTTTCTGTTGCTGACAAAGTAGTGCAGCGTTCCATATTCAATCAAGGCAGCAAATACGAAAATAAAGCAAACAGACACAAACAAATCCATCGCAGTCACATAGGAAACTTTGGGCAGGGACTTGCGAGCAATGGTACTCAGAGTGGTCATTGTCAGAACAGTCGTGATACCTGTGGATGGACAAACAGTTCCAGTTAAATTCCAATGAAGGTTATACATTAACAGGGCAAAATTTCAATTACACGTCCTTAGGGAGTCTGAAGAGAGCTTAGAAGATGGCATGAGTGCAACTGATATTACTGTAGCTGCCTCAGAAAATAGCTTGTACTTTTTAAATAATGACATTTAGATGGAAACTAAAGGATTGGTCATTTCTAATGTCTCCAATAACCTTATCAGACTTCATTAATCTTGGGACAACTCTTTTTAACCTGAAATCACTGAGCTGAGGGTGTCAAGAGTGGTGCAGTGGTTAGCATTGCTGCTTCACAGCGCTGGGATTCTGGGTTCAGTTCTGGACCTGGGGTGCTATTAGGGTGGAGTTTATATGTTCTCCCTGTGGTCACATAGGTTTGTTCCTGTTGTTCTGGTTTCATCCTACAGTTAAAAAAACATACAGGTTAATTGGCTGTGAGTGTGTACTTGTCTGTGTCACATTAAGTGTCTATCCTGCTTTGTGCCCATTGCCTGCTGGGATAGGCTCTGGGTCCCCCATGGCCCTGTACTGGAAGAAGTGATTACAAAATGGACGGATGGATCATTGAGCTGCTTATGTACTGTATGAGATGCTTCTAAAATTATGGCCATTTAAATTTACATTCAATAATTGTTGCCTACTAGTATACAGTATTTTATTTTTTCTAAAAACGACAGACACATAAAGCAGAACTGGATTTACAACAGAATCCAAAACAATGTGATCAAGAGACATATTCAGTCAAAATTGCTATAGTGAAAAAGTTAGGAAGATTTAAAACACAAATTAACATTACACAATATATGCCTATCACTGCATACAACATTTGCATGCATTAGACAAACAGAATGGAAAGGATGGGGGATTTGTGTTTGAAAAAGGTTACAGCCTGGGATTTTCCCAAAGGGGTAAACTGACCAACTGCTGTGGTTGTCTTGATCCGTGTTTCAGTCACGTAAAGGTAAACCCAAGAGGAATTACTGGAGGCCATCTGGTGTTTACATGGTAATGTGTAAAAGAGAGTACGTGGCCATATCAGTTTTTTTTTTTTTAGAGAAAGTGATCTCCCCATTAGACAGCAAATGAAATTCAGTGAGGCAGTGGACAAACAGTTAGGACAAATTCCTTTTTTGGATAGCATTTGTTCAATTTGACACTTACTGTAGTTAAAAGGATGATTTTTGTCATGGAACATCCAAGATCATTTCCTAAAACTTGATTTGTTTTTAATGGAGGAATTGTGAATGCAACACCAGAAACCAGAATTCATGCCGTAATATTCATGTTATTGTGTGATTTGAGTCTGCCTGATAGCACTACGGATTAAAAATTGTTATGTCACAGTCATTAATCCTCCATGATAAGTCATTTACTCCCCTACAATCTTCAGAAGGAAATTACGCTATTTTTATTCAATGCTGATGTCTTCTGTCAGTTAATACCAAAATTATTAAGCAAAGACAAATTTAAAATGAAAATGAAACGGATAGAAAAACAACAACCAAACTCATAAGGTGACAGAAGAACTCAAAAACATTACAGAAACCATGACATAACTGTGCAGATATATTTTTCTAGCTTTCAGAAAACAATGACAATTTTTTCAAAGGTAAACTATATTTTACTCGGCAAAATATGTTATTGAAAATGTCATGCGACTACCAATTTATGTTTGCCAGAGTAGAAGAAAAATGAAAAGCACATTAAAATTGGATACCAAACTGAAGGCTCTCATTGTTATTACCTGAGAAAAAATAATTAAGCTAATGGCTTGTATTTTTAAAGAATATTTGAAAACTTGAGACAGTTCTAGTAAAGGGTTAAGATCCTCTGGGCTACAGGGATGCTAAAGTTCTTTGAAGAAAGTTCCCTTTGGAAACCAATATGGGTTTCGGAATCTTGAAACCCCTTAAATTCCATTAAGCAGCTTTGCCTTCGGCTAAGGGTACACTAGCATTTAAATGCTGAACAAGCAACTCCTGCTGTGTTGCATATTAATGTCTAATTAAAATATGCATAAAAAATATTTACCAGAGAGAGCTCAATCAAGGCTGACTTTATTATAAATCATCAAGGCTTTGTTCTCAAAGAGGGTCATCTCACACCAGTGGTATTCCAGCATCATTAAAAGAAAGATTAATTACCAGCAACTCAGTTCATAAATTCCACTGATGTCTATTGTAGGTTTGTTTGGATGTAGTTCATTGATTGTAAAAAATGAAGCATTTGGCAAAACATCAAAGAAAAACAGGCATAGCACAATGGTTTACCTAAGGATGTTCGGGCTGGTACTGCATCCTTATTAATCCAGAAGGATACCCAGGAAAGCACAACAATTAGAGTGCAGGGAATGTAGGTTTGAATGGTAAAGTAGCCCATCCTCCTGCTTAGCTCAAAGAAGACTGTCAACACAACATAATCTCCTGAAAGAAAGACAGAATGCAGTGGAAAGAAAATAAGAACAATCGGCTCTACAAGAAATCACAATCAAACCAGCCGCTCAACCTCCTGTCATAATTAAAGCAGTGTACATGAGTGTTCTATTTGCTGTAAGTGTTGACCTTGACGCTCACACTTTTATTCCAGATGTCTGTTCTTACTCCAATGCGCACACACGTGTCCTTTGTAAAGGGGAAGAACTAAAAGTTCTGCAAGAAAATAATTCTGCATCTAGGCAGCAAAGTTGTTCAAGTTGTTCAGTTGGGTAGGGGTATACCTCAGTTCACACATCTGACGACTTTGATCACATTGATGAGCAATGTGTGTTCTTTAATGATAATGGTGTGAGTGACATAAAATGACATTGGCTACAGCTGTGTTGCTACTGTCATGCAGCTGTAGAGTGAGCCTGGAAACATAATGAGATCCCAGTTTAAGAGAGAGAATGGTGTTAAATAAGACAAATGTAAGTAATGAAAAAGGGATTAAATTAAATACCTTTTTTAAAACCTAAAAGGAGAATTAAAAACATTTGGATGCCAGCACAAGTGCACGGTGTGTAGATTGCTTCTCTGGATTTCCTTAAAAGCCCTAACAATTTTAATATGACTTTCAGAATTCAATACTAAATAAATAAAAACTACATTTCATATCCTCTTCCTTGCTATATTGATGCCAGAGAAACTAGTGTAATTTTCATGCAGAGCTATAGCAAAACATCTGTTTTCATCAACGCTAAATTACTGGAGCCTGTATAAATGCACAAAGAGCCCTTGCCAACTGAAATGGCAGGTTAATGCACTTATTCAGCCTTGTCAGCAAGACTGCAGACATGCTGTATTGTTCGTTGCAATTAATAATATTGAGTATTTCCTACAGGGCCTATTGCCGTGCTGTAGACATCTCTCCTATAGCACTCCAGCAGTTTGCCAGAAGCCAGTGGATGTACTGTATCTAAAAAGAGTAATAGCTCCCACTCCACATAATGACTTAAGCTTTTATCCAGTAGGGGACATAAATTGTGGAGGCAAACATGTATTTGTGCGTGTATGTCTCTATATATCTATATATAAATGGCCAAACACAGGTGATAAATGAACATGACATCTCTTCCTGATATAGCAATGGATGAAATAGCATTTGAGAGAGAAACAAGTCTGTGAGGGCAGATGCTTATTAATAAAAAGGGAATTTTTTTTCTAAGCACCGTCACATGCTTTTTACTGTAACACAATTATTTATTTTTTGGCAAGACGGGACTATGAAAAGGTTGGCAGGGCAAAACATTTGTAAGTACTTATTTTGTTATAAGGTAGTAAAATACTCTATCATGAAGTTCTCAAAATGTTTTTTTCTTACTAAGTGTGACTTTTAATCTATGCCCATTCTTAGTCATTTATATCTTTTGGCAATGCAAAGCCTAATACAGGACGTTTATGTTCAAATAATAATAACACTAAGCTGAAGTAAGATTATTTATTCACATACTCATTATGAATCAAAAGAAAAAAGCAGTACAGCTTACAACTCATTTATTTTTTAGCAGATACAGTATATGCCCATACATATACTCCAGCAGTCATATCACCCTGCAACTCACAACTGGCAACCCACTGAAGCTAAGCAGGTGTGAGCCTTGTCAGTACCTGGATCAAAAAGACTTCCTGGGAAAAACTAAGGTTGCTGTTGGAAGAGGTGTTAGTGGGGCCAGCAGGGGTCCTAATGCCCCAGTATAGTGATGGGGATACTATACTGCGCCGTCATTCGTATAAGACATACAGTAAAACCGAGGTCCCGACTCTCTGCGGTCATTAAAAATCCCAGGGCGTTTCTCATAAAGAGTAGGGGTGTAACCCTGGCGTCCTGGCCAAATTTCTCTTTGGCCCTAACCAAACATGGCATTACATGGCAAACATGGCAGTCTTAGATAAGACTTTATTGATCCCGAAGGGAAATTATTTTTATTCTTAAATTTCATGTTCAGTAACATTATTTACTCTAAAAAGTAGCCTTTGTGATTGTAGTAGAACACTGTTTCAAAGTGGATGACATTTAATCCTTTTCACAAAAATGCATTACGGGAAAGACATTTTACTTTTACTACAGTCAATAATGATAACCTCTGTATGAGAACCATAACTATATCATAGTAGAACGACACCAACAAGAAAAAAAACGGACACATTAATCACTCAAATTTTATTAGCAGTATTTATAGATCACTGCTGGAAATAAATGCAGTTTCAAGCAGCTGTCAGAGACTCTTGCTCACTTTCTTTGAGTAAGTATTCCCAAGACTGCTTCCCACATTTCACTTTATCTGTGGTTAAACAGATTATCAGTATGTGTCAGTTTTTAAGACGAGAGAGAAGTGTGAGTGGACAAGCCTAATTATCCAGTTCCTTGTCTGGTCTTGAAAGTGGAATGTATAGCTCTGTCTCTCATTAAAGCTCAGTGACTGCATCATTTGGAAGATCTCTTCTATCGGTAGCTAAAATACAAGCAATATGTTTCTATGAAAAAATGGCGTAGGTGTAAAATAGGTGCTTCAAAACAAGTATTTTTTCTTCCTTCAAAAAATGTAAAGGGAAGATTTTTTATAAATAAAGAACCTAATATTTTATGCTGAATAAATCAAATTTTTCTCTAAACAATCACTTAAAACTACAAGACCCAAACCTTATTTAGAGTATTGTCAGAAGATTATTAACGAAGACAAATATGTTTTTTATCTTGGACCATTTAGTTTTTTCTAGTTATTATATTTTAGATCAGGACTCCATCATGCGTGACCAAGCTATAGTCCATAAATGAGTGCACATGTTTTCTTTCAGAAATATATGGAATACAATAAACAAGTTTTTATATACCATAATTGTACCTGTGACAGACTTGGAATGGATAGTTTATATCTCAATAGTTCCATTACTGTGAATTTAATCTTCACCACAAGCTGTATCTCTCCCAGAAGACTGTAATCCTGAATGAGGAATTTGATATTAAAAATGGAGTTTAGAATATTAATTTACAAGCAAGTTTAATAGTAACACCACCTTCATAGATCTTGAAGAAACATGCTTTTTCATAGCATCAGAAACCTAGCAAAGCTACCCTTAGTGATAAGTGTCCACTGGTGTACCACAACAGTCCATAAAATGTATGAGGTCTTAAGAAAGATCTCATTAAACATCTTTTGCCTGTTTGTTTGTTTCAGATCTTCTTTCAAATATTGGGCATCTGTGGTGCGAAAGAATCAAAGTTTGGACTTGTCACCAAATTTGCCTTTGTCCCAGTAAAGTAATAAAGTAACAAGCATGGTTATTTCACAAGCCTTGGAGCTTTCACTTCAAAGCCTAAAAAGCAATAATAATAATGTAATACTGTAAATACAGTAAACCAACATAATATTCATTGCTACTTTTTAGCTCTATCCCGAAACTGATACTCGACAGTGGGATAATGCCAATGAAATGTACAGTATAAATACTTATGCCTTACGTGTATACTGTATGTGTTTAATAGTGGCAGTCTAAATGTACGATGCAAAAAAGATTTTCTTTTGTTCACTTTTGGATTGAATACAGTGGTAGTTGACAGGATGCATTTCATAAAATAATACCATCACTGAGATAGTCATGTCAAATGCTTTCTTAAAGAAAAATAAATTTATGTTATATGGTAAATTAGGCTGGAAGGTCTCTATATTTGAGACCTTTCTATTTCTTTATATTTGAGATATATATATTCTTAAAATATATTCTTATTTATATATTCTTAAAATGAGTAGAATCAGCCATTTCTCATTTACAGTTAAAATATTACTGTACATGGCTGTGACATATCCAAACCTACATAAGGCTGCTACACCAGCTACGCCTGTGAAGCTCTTTATACGCTCTTTATATTTATTATTTAAGGCAGAAAAATACCTTAAAATACAGAAGAAAATAATGTGTTATTTTTATAATAAAAGGTAATTAAAGAGATTCTGTACTAGGCAGTAATTAAGGAATGTGAAGGAGGGAAAAGGGGAAAAAAAGAAGTAGAAAGAATATAAAAGGAAGAAGGAATAGTACAGATATTCGCAGTCACATTGATCACAGTGAATGGGCAATCTGAAGGCTTGGTCATTCAGACAATAAATAAGGCCATCTGAGGTACATTCTGAACAAACTGACCATTATAGTTGAGGAAAGGTTCACAAGTAAAACAGAATTTACCCATTGGTCCACAAATGTAACTATAAAGTATGTGACAAAATGTGACTACAGTATATATATTTTCCAATTTGAGAAACTGCAAGACAGTTTTAACTGGTTTATGAGAAGCTTATCTTCTGGGAATAATCTGAATGCCGATGAATGCTTCTTAATCCCGGATGTATCGAGAAAATAAAATAATCTGCATTTCAAAAGACAATCTCTGATTACAGAAGACATTTGAAAGGCAGAGAGAGCTCAGTAATCATACACTAACTAACCAAAAAAACCTCTTCATTTTTTATGCCTGTTTTTAGGGACTTCCCAATTCTTAGTTATGAAAGAGTATCCTACTCTTTTTTTCTAAAACAAATGCTTTTCTGACCACTATTTTATTTCGGGCTATATTTCTGCATTACCCCCAATGTCTCTATAAATAAAGTTGAGAAACATTTTCCAGTTCCCTTGGAGTATAAATAACATTTATTGTCAATCTGTTAAGTGAGATGGCAGACCGATTAACATCATCACTGGTAATTTAGGATGCCAAATGCATTGAACATAGAGTACAGTATAAAGAATATACTGTGTGTGTACTCTTCTGGCTTTCAGCCCAAGTAATGATGAGTATCAAAGCAATTTCATTCTGAGAAACGTTCACTGAAGTAATATGAATGAGGTAGGTACTTTAAAAAACAGTAACAAGTAGAAAAGAAATCTAAAATTCCTGATTCAAAATACAATGTCCATCTTTTATTACTTTCCTCATAGTTCTTCCAATGCTACTGGAATACAAATCATCACAATATTTATAGATAAGAATAGCAGAAGAGAAGCAGTGCAAAGGGTTTAATAGGTTATTTAAAGAACTGAGCACTTTTAAAAGAATTTGAAAAGGATCAAGACCCAGAGAAATAGTCCAATGAGCTGTAAATTCTAAGTATTCAAAATACTTAAAAACAGGGACAAACAGTACTTCAACAGAAACCAGAGGACACAAATTGTAACAAAGAGGAAGGAGAATTAAATCTAAGAAGAGAAAGCAGCTCTCTATACAAAAGGTTTGGGGAGTCTGAAACAAGTTACTCAGCCATACTGTTGAAACTCATACCCTGGTTTCTTCCAAGAAGCGACTTTCTTCCAAATAGCAAACAAAAAAAGCTGTGGGCTGAACTGATCCCTCTGTAAATGTTCTGATATGTTTTGTTCTAATTCTACATGAACATGAATAATTGTTGGAAAATAATGCTCAAAATACTTTATAAAGGAAGTATTGGTACAAAACTGATATACTGTAGCTAAAATTCCCCAAGAGAGAATCTTGTCTAACTTTACAAAGCTAGATTTTCAAGAAGGAGTAGTCTTTGATTGTACTAGGAAAAGACCTTGAATGCTAAATGTTTATTTCATTTGTGTTGCTATTCTATTTTATAATAGTAAAACAGAGGTAATCTATAACAGTGTATTTGATGTTTTATTTAATCACTTTAGAAGCTTTTGGAAGGTACAGAATCTTAAGGCTCAAGAGTAACCTTTTATTCTGCATTTAGAGGATGGTTTGTATATTGTGAATGATAGTGTGTACAGTATGTGCAGTATGCGCATGTGGTTTGGGGAACAGTTTTAATTGTCAGTCAATGAGCTTTTGAAGTGAGAAGTAGATCCACACACAGTGTGCAGTTCCATGATTAATAACACAGAATTTGTCGAATGGTACTTGTCAGTTAGAACAAGTGACAGGTCTCCAAGCTCCTTGATAAGGTCTTAACAAGACAGCAAGTGAGTTACCATATGCATTATAAAAGCAGCAGATATTATGACAGATTCGTCATTTGACAGATCTGCTTGCACCAGAGGTGTGCCATGTTTAGGTCTAAAAAGGAATGTATAGGCCACAGGATTAAGGTTTTTTTCTTTCCATTTGTGCTTAATGAATGTATTAATGACTAATGATATGGTCATCTATATCTCGATCTATATCTAGGTCATCTATAGCAAAACCAAAAAAGAACTGACAATTTAATTAAATCCAGCCCAATTCCTGGAATGCCAGATGTCTTCTGGTTTTCCAACCTGAGCAGTCAATTAAACAATTAACCTAATAATTTTAAATTAGACATAGTTTTTCTTTCTTCTTTTATAGTTGATTACATGAGATTCCCTTCATTAAAGGAACATCCATTCTTTTCTAAACTGCTTTATCCAGTATTGGGTCATGTTGGGGGGCAGAGCCTATCCTGGCAAGCAACAGGGACAAGGATGGATACATCCTGGATGGGATATCAGTCCATTGCAGGGCACACAAAGACACACAGAGACAAATACAGATATACTGTACTTATAGCAGGGCACGTTTTATAGAAGCAGTAGTGTGGGCCTATGGGAGGAGACCAGGAGGAAACCCACATGAACACGGGGCGAACACACAAAGTTCTTGCAGAGTACACTCCAGGAACTGAACCCAGGGCCCCAGTTATGTGAGGCAGCAATACTAACCACTATGCCACTGTGTGCCCAGTTTTCTAAAAATCAACTCAGATTACAAGCATTACAGTTATGCATTTAATGAAATAATTAAACAATGTAAATGAAAATGTGGATGGCACAAAAAAACAGAAGACACTAGGAATTGTAACAATTGAGATGGAGAGCCCTGATACAGGTGCTAAAGTAGTTCCTGTAACCAGTCATGTTTGCAGAATGAGTTCTTTTAGTCTACCATGGAAGAACTTACATTTCTATTAATCTTGGAGAACTGTAAAGATGTACAGTAGATACAGTACCATTACAAAACTGTGTAATGGGTTCCCAAATTATATAACCAAGTATGATTGGGTGTGCACATTCTAATATTAGGTGGTTTTGGATGTGTCATGGGGATATACTGTAGGGAGACTATTTTCAAGAGTAGGATGTGTATTGGTGCAGTGAAAGCTTCTGGTTAGATGTTTGTTTTGAGGAATATTTGTTTTGGCTATTCAGCAAAGTGTGCAATAAAAGCTTGGAACTTCGTCTTCCATCTGTGTTTAAGTGGTGTTTTCATGTCCATGACATAGATCTTTCACAATACCAAAATCTGAAGCACAGCAAATGCAGCATAAGTGGAAAATAAAATTAAAATATTTAGATAGGATTCAAATCTGGACAAGTACTATGGTATAAGTAGAAACTGGAGGAGCATTTAAACCCAAAGACAGGAGGCAGTTGTTTACATGAGGAGTTGAGATAGTATGGACCAAGCTACCTAGTCATATTGTTGATAGCTTTTAAAAACAGTTGAATGACATCCTCCAATCATTTACAGTGGCTTCTAACCTACCAGCAGACTATATGGGCTGAACATCCTCATCTTATGTATCATTATTGCGGTGACAAGTAGAAAACTGTGGCTAAGGATCTGTGCCTGTGACTGGAAGGTTGCCAGTTCAAATCCCACAGCCGGCAGAGGAATCCTACTCTGTTGGGCCCCTGAGCAAGGTCCTTAACCCCAACTGCTCCAGGGGCGCTGTACAATGGCTGATCCTGCGCTCTGACCCCAAGCTTCTCTCCTTGTCTATGTGTCTGTATCTCATGGAGAGCAAGCTGGGGTATGCAAAAAGGCAAATTCCTAATGCAAGAAATTGTATACGGACGATAAAGTTACGTTATGTTATGTTACAAACGTAAAAAAAAAACAGAAAATTATATAGAAATTAAAGATTGAACTGTTCTCTAGAATCTTTTTTACCATTTGATATCCTCAAGAGATTCTATCCACCCATGCTGTAGCTGTGAAACTTATCATGTAGCAACTTCATATGGCTGTACCAAATACCTGTCTTATGACTAATATTCTTCCCCTTATATAGTATTGATGCTCATCTGGGAGAGTTGTTAGAACTACCCAGTGGCAGGCATGATACTGCTCATGTGCTTTTTGTCACTTAAGTGGACTGCATTGGAACAAATTGAGTCATATGTTTTGCAGGAGCCTAAAGTCTACTGCCATCAATCTTTTTTAATAGAGACAATCTTGAGAATGTATTTAAGCACTGTGAACTAGACTGCTACCCGTAAAGATGCAGGCTAAAAAACAAAAACATATGAACAACTTCAGTCAAAGCAACAAAAAAAACCCTGTTTGGCGTAATGTGTTTTGCCATCCAAACATCTATCAGAACATCACAGAATTTTGCAAACAATTAATAACAAAGATGTATAGCATTCTATCTTTAAGATACCAGATACCAGATTAACATTAGATTCTACCAGATAACTGACATAGAGGGAAAAATTAACCAGCCCTTTACTTTGTTAATTTACTTAAGAGTAAGTCATAACAATGGTAAGCAGTCTGCATGGTATTTAAATAAACATAAAGGAAAATCAAGCACCCTCTCAAATCATGTGACGGGGACACTATACTGTAAACAGGCGCCGTCCTTCGGATGAGACGTAAAACCGAGGTCCTGACTCTCTGTGGTCATTAAAAATCCCAGGGCGCTTCTCGAAAAAAAGAGTAGGGGTGTAACCCCGGTGTCCTGGCCAAATTTCCAATTGGCCCTTACTAATCATGGCCTCCTAATAATCCCCCTCTATGAATTGGCTACATTACTCTGCTCTCCTCCCCACTGATAGCTGATGTGTGGTGAGCGTTCTGGCGCACTATGGCTGCCGTCGCATCATCCAGGTGGATGCTGCACATTGGTGGTGGTGGAGGGGAGTCCCCATTACCTGTAAAGCGCTTTGAGTGGAGTGTCCAGAAAAGCGCTATAGAAGTGTAAGCAATTATTATTATTATATTATCATCCTCCTTGATTTGCAGTTTGCCAGATGGATTATGCCATGAACTCTGTGGTTAAAAGAGGCCGCCTTGACCATAAAGGTTAGAAGGTAACTGACATTCCGGAGACTCAGCTGTAATTTCACATTACTAGTTCTCTCTCTTTTTACTCTAAAAACTAGTTGACCTTATGAAACCTTGATTTAAATACAATATCATTATATTAAATATATTATACCAAAAATATAATTAATACAATTCTTAAAATGTCAAGTAGACTCAAAGAAGTCACAATCTGTGTCCTTTTACTAATCTCTAGAGAGAACAGATGGTAAGCTGTAGATCACATTTTCCCTTAAAACAAAAAAGTAATTACAAATATAGTTTATAATTTATATATACTGTACATTAAAACCATGGGTTGAGTGCTGTTTGTCAAAGAAATATAATCTGTTAAATGACCGAATCATCTATTATTTCTTAGAAAAGGAGATTATGTTTGAATGACCAGAGTACCACTGGTTGCTCATAAACCAAGCTCCAGTATTACTTTTGTGATTGTATTTAAAAATATGACATATACCTAAAAGCTCCATTCTTCACATTCGCACCCCTTACTGTTAGAGCACATTACTACTGTATAGACAATAAATGAAGAATACTGCACACGTAGTATGATTACTTCTTTTAAAAGTTAAGCATTTCTAGGACCATGAGCAACAATTTATGATTATGCAGAATAGCCTTCTTGATTGTAATATATTCAACTCATGTTTAAGAAAACAATCCAACGTTTACATCACACTGGTGAAGGGTATGTATTCTTTATATTCCTCTTATGTTTCAATGGGCTTTACAGCTACCTTCTTAAAAATACATAAAGTAGTGCATGAGCTACTGAGCTATCAGTGTGATCTCACCACACTCCAGCACAATGAAATATGAACCCTGCTGATATCAGAGAGCCAAGTTTCTATACTAACTCGCAGTTCTATCAATAACCTTTACAACATACTTGCTGAAGGCCAAGGCTGTTATTTCTCTTTTTATTTCATGGCACATCAAACAGCAATGTCAATACATGTTCTGTAAACTCAAGCCATTGTTGAAAATTTTACCAGTCTTAGAGCTCTGTGAATTTGCCCCCCCTCCCCCCAACAAACAGCACAATGAAATCCACCACATTCATCAGTGCTGTGTTTGTATCGATTTGTACAATTGAAAACAGCATCTGAGATGCTTTCGTTCCCGTGAAATAGTGTCATCTTTTTTGGGTGGAGTCATGTGAGTGTTGTTGCTGTTGTAGGAGGGCTGAGTGATGACACACCCTGGAAAAAAAAGGCACTATATCTCGGAAATGAAAGCACCTCAGACACTACGTTCAATGGCACAAACCAGCACAGATGGAGCACAAATGGATGAGACCGGTTTTCCTGTGCCATTCCAGAGGGATGTTGACTGATGGCACATCCCCTAAAAATAAGGAGCTACATCTCATGAAAGAAAGGAAAACAAACACTTTCTACTGCACAAACCAGCACGAACAGAGCACTTATGAATGCGGTTGGTTTATGAGCTCAATAACTTATTTTCTTATTGAAATAAGAAGAAGTATCTGAAAAATAAAAAGCTAGTCTACCATCAAGTATGGGATTTTAATTTGTGGCTGGACAGTAGAATAATGTTTTAATTTAATACAGTATGAAACTCAACGACGGCATCAGGGTCCCTTAATGTCTCTTCGGTAAACACTCAATTAAAAGTAAGACACCACTGGATTGGAGAAACTGTGTTTATTGTGTGATGTGTGATTAAGCAACTGTTTTCTGCTTTTAAAAGCCATGGTACTGAGATTTCACTAAAAGCCTGAGAAAATCCCAAGAGGTCTAGCCAAGAAAGATCCTTTACTTCAATCAATAATAATTTAAGGCAAACAGGCCAAATACACATCTTTTGAAGATAGTGCTTTCTCTGAGACCCTGAGAGGATAGCTGCCATGTGTATGATAATGGCAACCTTACAGTATTGCATCTGAGAAATACTTCAAGATATTAAGAAAAACATGTTTTTAAAGTTGCATAAAGAACGTGATCTTGCATTGACGGATTTAATAAAAAATAAAAAAGTCATGCAATACTGGATGGTCTCAGAATCATGGGAATTTTTATTCCCCAAAAAAGCAGTTCATTAGTACACTAGAATGCCCACAAATGTTGGTAAACATTATTACAATGCATAGATGGTAGCCAAGATGTCAGCAGACTTAAGATTCACACACTTGCATGCAAAATACAACTTCTGCTCTACCGCAGTGCACCACTGTAGCTCTCTGAGATTTTTAAAATGCTGGAACATTAGGGACTAAAGGCATATTCTCACAAGCTGGGGTTGACTTTACCTGAAACTGTCTTCACAACTTCTGTGGTGTTTCTCAGCCCAACAAAAGAAAACTGGTAAAGCCTCCATGACCGGGTGTCTCCAACCTCAACCGAGCTCCTTTTCCACTTGTAGACAATTTCTTCTCTGGGGTAGCCATCTAGATGACAACAGGTTCACTCAGACACAACTCCGAAATACTGTTCATGATGCACATGCACATATAGCATATGCTACAAGAACTCGAATGTTCTGCGTTTCCAGATTGTAGTTGCCACAGAGCAAACATTT
Organism: Lepisosteus platostomus; assembly: GCF_059453375.1. Lineage (NCBI taxonomy): Eukaryota > Metazoa > Chordata > Actinopteri > Semionotiformes > Lepisosteidae > Lepisosteus > Lepisosteus platostomus. Next base: position 29,221,824 of record NC_142623.1, read on the forward strand.
TTAGTCTTTAACCCTTTTTTAGTGAAATGTTTTACCCGTCACCATCACTTACTAAGCATGGTACTGTACATGCAGCACACAATGCAAAAAAGGAAAAGCATGTAAAGACAAAAGATTGATATTTAAATCTGTGTACATGAACATACATAATAGAATTGTTCTGCAAAGTTTAATTTACATTGGCTCAAAGTGAATGTCAGTCACCCTAGACAGATCAAAGACCTCCAAGCAGCACAAACTGTAAAACCTACAAGCTAGGCTGGCTGTAGTTTGCTTGAAACGTAATTCAAAACTTTTTGTTTTACTGATATATTTGAGCTTCTTGTATAATTGCCAGTGCTAGAACCTACTGTACCATACCTACACAGTCCTTCAATATGTCTGAATACTCTCTCTGAATGATCAGTTCCAGTCAAGGTTTCAGCTTCAAATATAATACACAAGCATATGGTTTCCTTGCCTCCAATTAAAAAAGCAGGAGAGGTGGAGAATATCAGTCAAGCAAAGAGAACCAGTGTGACTGAAAGAACATTAGAAAGGTCTGCAAAGGCGAGGAGTCCATTCGGAGAGTGCAAAGAAAGATAAAACGTACTTGTGATACGAACAATATTTCAGCACATTTTATGGATTAGGAAAGGTTGTTGATTTTTTGCCACTCAGAAAGGGTTTTAAAGTCCTTTGCTTCTAAAAAGTGCTTTTTAATGAAAGAAAAAGTATCTAAAGATAAGCACAAAGCAAAATATTACTAATAATGTGAATCCCTCACACTGAACTCTTTTCTTACGCAAGTCTAATTGATTCTTTTCCTGTAGAGCCTGTAGACATCGTAATACAAGTTGGATTATTTTTCAAGATGCCAATTTTGTGACAGCTTTACCTTTCCCTGGGCTCTTTAGTCTGCTGCAACTTGATGCTTTCAGAATATATATACATATATTACATACAGGTACATACATTTAATTTCAAAATATGTCACTGTTTTCTTGTGACAACATTTGGAGGAGTTAAACAATTTTCCAAATGACACAACAGCATTCTCTATATACTCTCACTTAAATGGCAACCTTAAAGTACACTGCAGTTAGTTCTCCAAAAAATATCTATCATCAAAACAATACACCCTCTAATTTATTTGGTATTTACACTTACTTTAAACTTTCAGACTTTCCTTTCAGGAAGGAGTGTGCATTTTGTTTTCTCTAGAGCAGAAAGGTTTGGACACTGACACAGAAATCCATACATTAGGATTCCACCACCACCTCCACTACCTCCCAGTGAGTCTTTCCTATCTCATTCCATTAATTATAGGGCCAAGGAAAAGCCAGTTCAGTTTTTCATTCAACTCTCATGGACAGGGGATACATTATTTCAAAGTATTTAATCCATCTGAATACCATTTGTGTTACAATGGAGAACCTCCTCTATTTACAGTGTATCAGAGCTGGATTTGAATATGTAATGACCATATGGCAGAACTTACAGCTTGAAAACTCCAGGGGGCAGGAATGTTCATCCATGGGGAAGTTGTTCAGTTTTAGCTGGCACTCAGCATCAATAGTCAACCTACAGTTAGGAAATTTATAAGCAGATAAACCATAACCCATTTCAATTACTTTAAATTACATTTTAAACCTTTGTCTTGTCTATGCACTACTGTAATGAGGTACATTTTAAAAAACAATCAATATTTCAATACTTATTAAGTACAATCGTATCGTCTTCTCTCGGTAAAACTCCTGAGATTTGAATTTCAATTGCCAAAAAGGAAGATTAACTAAAGGTGGATGTCGAAAAAATATCTGTCTTGGATGCTGATGATGAAAAAACATGATGATGTCTCTTAAAAATGCAAATTGCAACCTTTTGATTGACTCATATGTGCTTCATTTAGCCAATTGTAAATTCCATGAAATGCCCCATACTGTAAGTGATCATACATAATCCTTTCAGTAAGTAAAAAACGATGGCTTGCCTTAGGGTGTAAAGTATTCTCCCATCATTCCAAATCCTAAGCATGCGGTTTGGTGTTGTTATCCAGTGAGCATCAGCCTTCTTTGAGTTACGAAAGAAAGTGTCAGGTATCCAAATCTTGCCAACCATGTTACTGTTGAGTCGAAGGACTTTCATTGTGCTATTGAATTTCAGCCGTCTGTCATACCAGGTTTGCGCAAAAAATATATCAATTGTATACTCCTGTTAAGAAGAAAAAGAAGAGATCTAAACCAAATCATGCAACCAAAATATACCCAAAAAAGGTAAAAGGGAGCCTATACGCCCAACTCATCCACAAATTTGATAAATACACCAAATATATCAAGGGCCAATCTTTTTTTATTTTAACTTGAATTTAAAATGGCCTTTTTATACAGAAACAAGAATTGTCGAGAAACTAGAAGAGTTTGAATACTAACGCACAGCATTTTCTAAAAAGCATAGCTTTGAGGGCCATGAACCTTTTGTCCTTGTCAAACAGACCCGGTGGAGTGAACCATTTTGAGCCTTTAAACCACAGCAGTTAAAAGGTTTAAAATTAATTAATTTAAAACATCAAAATAAAAAAAAAATTAAATTAACAGGCTTCTTCATTGACCCTAAGCACCGTCTTAACCTTATAATTGCCTTGTACCCAGAGACAATCAGTGAAACACATCAAAATAATCTCTAATAATTACTATGCTAAAACTCATCAAAAAGCATTTACTATCATTCAATATTTGCACATTAGCAATAAGAAAGAAGTTTGAACATATTGTATATATACTCTTGAGTCTCCGTGCAGAAAAAATGCAATTAATCTGTATGCACGTAACAAATTAAACTTTTCAAGAGCTTAACCAAAACAGTTTTTTTTACAAAAAATGGAAATAAAGCAGAGGGTCTCAAATGTAAGATTTATCAGTCAAACAGATTCAGTAGAAATAGATTCAAGTTTATTCCATTTTTAGAACTTGGTGCAGTACATTCATGATTTCATCTGCACCCTGTGGAGCCTCATTTGAAACCTAAAATCCATCTAAAATGAAGGAATAAAAGTCCACTCTATCAATAGAGCATCTTTCTGCTGTGTGCCTTTAATGTTAAATACTGTATTTTAAAGATTCTACTTGCGTTGGAGAGACTATATAAATGCATTACAGTAAATTTAATACATGCACAGGACAAAAGCAGACACTGCTTTGCTAACTACAGAGAAACATTGTAAAAACATTTTTTCTTTATTAACTTTACTGTTTTAATTTTCTCCAGTCTGACAGCAGGGAAGAACAAATGAAATCAAATGAGAGACAATCAACGCTCCAGGAAACTGTGATTCATTTATCTAGATTAAACATATTTAAATTGCAAATGTCACAGCTGCATTGCATTCTTTACCAAAACTTGCTTAAAGGCTAGTATAAATAAACACAAAAGCTTCACAACAGACTAGACTACATTTATTTTGCTTCCTCAAACCTACAAATAAACATTGTTAAAGCAAAGAGCGTACTGTATGAGCCTTGCTGGTATTTCCCAGTCTGAGTTGTCCGTAAAAATAATAGTATTAGAAACAAAAGGTTTTTCATAGGGTACTGTAGATACAGTACATTAGATGATAGGGAATTGATTAATCAAAGTTCAATAGGTGCTTATTCATCTATACAGATGCAGCCATTCAAAATGCGCGGTTAAAAGCCGCGGTACAGTAACCTACCCACAAGCCACCGCAGGGCACCGCGGTAAGTGATTGGCTGGCCAAAATGACCAACAGGGGCACTCGTGGTGCATTGGTTGGTAGTGAAAAGATTTAATCATTTAATGTCTTTACTGTGCACATTTTAATCCACTTAGTTTTGAATATTTATATGGAATTTTACCACTAAAGGGAAATTTTAGTAGCTGAGCATAAAAAGAAGAGGAGCATAACGCATCTGAAGGTCATAAACGATATTAATTTAGGAACATAAACATTACTGTATGTATATAAACTGTACTGTGTATGGCTGGTCTTGATAGTTTAAAGAAAAAATACACACCAGTCTTCCATTTCTCCCTAAACATTTTAAGCATGAAAGTTTTATGAAACGGTACCCAAATATGCGATTGCTGTATAGAATGAATTTTAATTTTAAAAAATTATTTAACACGAAAATTAAGCTGTTTACATCTTCCGCCTGAGAACAGTCACCCGTTGCTACCCAACGCAGAAACACAGCCACTAACTAGCAAAGAGAGGACATTAGCTAGCCAATATGATAAAGAAATAAATGATTATTTTGTTTATTTCTTTTGCACATTTATTTGAACATTTCCATCGATTGTACAAGCACTTGGAAACTGTCCAATCCCTAGTTCATCAGGCATTTTACCGGTCTTGCGCCGGTCTGCGTCTTCTAGGATAAAATGCCAGCGAACTCTTGTTTTTATGTCCACTATAACAGACAATCTCCTTTGCTTTTAACCAAGCGTTTAATAATTTCCTAAAATGAAAATGATTTACTTTATTTCCCTCACGGGATCAATAAAAGTATCTATCATCTGTCTGAACTATGGGACAGAATTCTGGGGTCTCCCAATACCAGAGATTATGGTAGGGCTTCAGAATGGTGATTGGCTGACACCATCTGACACCCCTCTGATTGGAGAAAAAAGACGTGCTGGTTTGCTATACAGTACTGTACCAGGAAGAGGATTTATTTCTATTCGAAACTTGTATTTTAAAATTTTAAGAAGTAAAAACCTTACAGCGTACATAGATTTCTAAACTGATCAGGATCGTTATCTTTGTCTTATGCATAATAATGTTCACCGCTCTGTCCAGCAAATTAATAATAAACCTTATTTTATATAGCATTTTAAACGAATAAGTAATTAGATTGCTCATAAACCTAATCACTTGCTTTTTCTTTTTATTTAGGCTCAGATTTCAACTATAGATCGTATTATTAATAACCATAATAACAACCAACCAACAAAAACAACCATATAAACATAATACCAACCAAAAACATAGATAACAACCACAATACAAAATCAAATATATCAAACCATTATACTCTCGCAACTTCCTTCAATTATCATAATCCCGCCCCTTATGCAAAACCAAACCCTCCTCCCATCCCAGTTTATCGTCTTTATCATAAACAAAATCCACCTCAATTTTCAACATAAAGCATTACACAAAATCAATACCTCAACACTCCATACCCAACAACGATAATTCACAAACAGCCAGAACATGTAACTCCACATTCCCAAACAGACCTCATTTCCATAGCCCCTTATGCAAAACCAACATCCCTCCCCTGTTCTCTCTCTCCCCTGGCGTTTGTAATCGTTTTTATTTTCAAATAAATGTTTGCAAAGTCATGTATTTTAAAAATCTTAAGATTTTTATATTTATGTCTTTATTTAGTGGTTTCATTAGTGACAAAGGCTAAACTTTCTTGGAAAAATGTCTTTTATGTAAACCATGTTTGCTATTAATTCATTCAGGGCTAAAATATGTTCATTGTCGTCTAATGAAAGAAGGGTTCCTTTCGCCGTAGTTGGGTTGAAATTAGAAGCTTGCCAGGCCCGGATTGTTACACCAACACCTTAGCATGTTAAAGCGATTTCATTGAGGAGCCTAGCCTTTAACTAGTAAGTACTGTACTTACTGGGTTTTTGAGGGGGGGTGGTGTCTTTCTTTGGAAATGTCGCCTGCTTCTACTTTGAAAATACTTGTGAAACCGGTTTAATTAGTCACAGCCAGCACTCCCGCAGAGAGGGGGGTTGTACTTGCAGTGTATACAGTAGATGGGAAAGCCAGAGCCGACCTCTACGCCGCCCACGTGTTATGCTCTTCGTTAATGTCTAAGCCGGAACACATCATTATATCTCATTTTGTATTTCTTAAAAAAAAAAATCGTTTGCCCAGCCTAACAATAGTATTATTGTTATTGTTTTTAACCTGTAAAGCGCTTTGAGGAGCCACCTTTAAAGGCGCCATATACAATAAAGTTCATTTTTATTACTATTGTTAATTTGCTGGACAGAGAGGTGAACATTATTACACAGAAGACAAAGATAGCGATTTACGTTGCATTGTGCATTGTGCTGCTGTAATACAGTTTTAAATAATTAATAGTCTAAACAGTATCAGCTTTATTTATGGGTTTTAAATAAAGGCGATTTAAACGCGATTTAAATCAATATAAATGTTAATATTGTAACGCCTAGGTGACTATTCATTGTAATTAAAATGACTTAAATTTGATCATGTTGTGATATTTAGAAATATAAATTTGTTTGGTGCGAGTGAGGTTTTAATTAATCTCTGACTAAGGAAACGTTTAATTTTTTCAAAGAAATGTTTGTTAAAAAAAAACAGTAGGATTTGATCACAGACCATGTGACATGGGAGTCAGGAACCTAACCCACAGCGCCACGGGCAAAGTCACGTGCAGAGTACTGAAAAAGCACTACAGAAACATTATCAACAGACAATGTACAGCGTGTACTATTCTTGTGTTGCGGTACATGAATATAATTATATCATTATTAATTTCTTTAGATACGCGATTCCATATTATATTCCCTTTTAATCAAATTCTAAAAGTATGCTTGTTGACTTCGGTATCACGTTAGTTAAAGACTTCGATGCTTAATGTTTAGGGAGAAATGGAATACTGGTGTGTATTTTTTCTTTAAAGTACCGAGACCAGCCATATACTGTATGTTTAAGTTCCAAAATTAATATCGTTTATGGCCTTCACACGCGTTGCAGTATGCTCCTATTCTTTTTATGCTCAGCTACTAAGATTTCCCTTCAGTGGTAAAATTCCATATAAATGTTCAATACTTAAACAGGCACAGTTAAGACATTAAATATACATATACATACTGTATACAGTACAGTTTGCATACAGTAATATGTTTATGTTCCTAAATCAATCTCTTTTATGAGCATGTGAAAGGCATGGTGAATCAGTTCTCAAAAATTACTGTACTTTGCATGATTGGAAACAAATGCGTGATTGCGAAATGCTGTGGTGTTACTTTTACAAAGACGGTCAATGAAAAAAAGAACGTGGACAAAGGCAATACTTTGTTTACAGCTTGTCCAAGGTCATTCATTATTAATACTATTGGTAATATCTTCGTTAAAGACTTTGATGGCAACAGCTCAAACATGAGAGGTTGAGCTTTACTAGCTCCACCTTGCGGAAATTCCGGATACTATTATTTTAATTGCGGTATTATAGGAGAATTTACGGTAACTCGCGGTAGACCGCGTAAAGCGCACCGCAAAATAATGTGGTATCGCCCGCGCATTTTGAATGGCTGCATCTGTACATTCATCTACAGTGGTTTTACTCTAGTACATTAATGTAGAATGCTTAACAATTGCTAAAAAATTCCTGGTAAGATCACCCAAAAATAAACTGTTATTTTTCTGTTCAGGAAGAGCAAGAACATACAGTAAGTATTAGCGTAAGAATAAACACAAAGACAAAAAAGGAAAACCATACCACACTCTATGTCCCAAAATCTAAATTTTACAATAAAAGACAACATTCAAAAGACAGCATTGACTGACAGGATCTACAGTATAGTGATTCTTCATTGTACTTCTTTGTATTTTTGTACTTGTATATCTTTGCAATGCTTGTTACTATAATTATTTCAAAGGCCAAACAGCTTAAAAGGCAAAACTTAGATCAAAGTAATTAACAGCAACAGGATTAATGTCATGGGTCTCTAACCTTGTAATGATAATAGTATATTTGGACTTAACTTAAGATGGCCTTTTCCACACTATAACATTTACAGTATCTGAAGGGGAATGAAATGAATACACTGAAACACTGGAATAGGTTTTGTAACCCCATAGTCATACGAACAAAGCAATGAGCTGGTCACCTGACACTACACTACTAATCTTTTCAGCTCTGCTCTTTTTTTTTACATGGGTTAAATCAAGTGTGTCCAGACTGTAAATAGAATTCTCATGAAGATCATTTCATAGAGTCCAACATATACTGAAGATCCACCTATCCATTCAACCATTACCAAAAGCCAATTATAGCATTAAGAGTCACGACAACCCAAAGCCTATCCCGAAATGACTGTGTGCAATGTGGATAAACTATAGATATTTTACTAAAGACAACGCATAAACATTCTTCATAAAGAATAAGCCTCTTTAACAAGGCATAGAATGTTAAACATCAATATTAAATGTTTGTATTCATTTTACTGTTTTAAGTATTTTTTAACTTTAAATATTGAGTACAGTATCTTCCAATAATAATATGGATCCTGTAAAACATACTTGTAACTTAACCTACCTTTAGACTTTCAGGTATATTTATGATTTTTGATTTTCTAAATATAAATAATAGAATATATCTTTTATTATTATTTGTATAAAATATCTATTTATTAGTAATAACATAATGTATAGAATAATATGTTCATTTTCTAGTTGTGTTAATTGCAATCCAGACCACAGCTATAGTATTTTTTCCAGGAAATGGGTACATACAGTACGGTTTGAAATACTACTGTATATTCTTGTATGATATTCAGTTAAAACAATTACAATACAATTCATATCAAGCAAAAATATTCTAACTTTAGATAAAGCAAACAAAATGTGTTCATATATTATTAATAGTAATATTTGAAAGGCTTTACTTACCATATTAATAGCATTTACGGGACCAATGCTGTTTACAAACATGTCAGTATGGATTACAGTTGGCTTAACTGTAAAAAGAGTAGCACAATGTTATGTTATATTGTACGACAAACTTTCATAAAACATAAGAACTCAAGAAAGGTTACAAATGAGAAGGAGGCCAGTTAGGTAAGCAATCTAAAGGCTATAGTACAGTACATTAACCTGGACATTTACGCAGGAAAAATATAAGACTGACTGAAATTATAACTGCATACAGTCATGTGACAAAGAAAGCAAACCCTCTTTCAATTCAATGGTTTTACATATCAGGGCATTAATATCAATCATCTGGTCCTCACCAACTTCTATAATTAGACAAATCTAGCCTCAGATAATAGACAACACTTAACAGATTTCACTATGTCATTATTTATTCAACAAAAAGTAAGCCAAAATGCAGAAACCATGTAGGTAAAATTACTTACTGCTTCCATAAGAATTAAGAAGGTAATTCCCAGCATTCCAGATGCTGCTAATCAAATAAGTTGATCATCAGGAACTGTGACCACCTCTATAAAAGCAGAACTTTGGGCAGTTTGGTTGTCTGGAGCATTCAGGTGTGTGTTAACACCATGCCAAGGAGAAAAGATATCAGCAATGAACTCAGAGAAACAATTGTTGCTGCTCATCAATCTGGGAAGGGTTATAAGGTCATTTCCAAACAATTTGAAATCCATCATTCTACAGTGAGAAGAATTATTTACAAATGAAGAACATTCAAGACAGTTGACAATCTTCCCAGGAGCGGGCATCCCAGCAAATTCACCCCAAGGTCAGACCGTTTAATACTCAGAGAAATCGCAAAGAACCCAAGAGTTACATCTAGGGATCTACAGGCCTCGGTTAACATGTTAAATGTTAAAGTTCATGACTGTATGATCAGAAAAAGACCGAACAAGTATGGCTTTCATGGAATGGTAGCCAGGAGAAAGCCCCTTCTCTCCAAAAAGAACGTGGCAGCATGGCTTAGGTTTGCAAAGTTGCATCTGAACAAACCACAAGATTTTTGGAACAATATCCTTTGGACAAACGAGACCAAAGTGTAGATGTTTGGTCATTATGCACAACACCATGTTTGGTAAAAACCAAGCACAGAGTATCACCACAAACACCTCATACCAACCGTCAAGCACGGTGGTGGAGGGGTGATGATTTGGGCTTGTTTTGCAGCCACAGGACCTTTGCATCTTGCAATCATCAAGTCGACCATGAACTCCTCTTTATACCAAAGTATTTTAGGACAATGATCCAAAGCACACCAGCAAATCTACAACTGAATGGCTGAAAAAGAAAAGAATCAATTTGTTGGAGTGGCCAAGTCAATGGCGGGACCATATAAGAGCTGTGCATAAACGAATGCCCTCAAAGATCAATGAACTGAAGCAATGTTGCAAAGAAGAGTGGGCCAAAATTCCTCCAAAATGATGTGAGAGACTGATAAACTCATACAGAAAACTTTACTTCAAGTTATTGCTGCTAAAGGTGGTTGTACAAGCTACTGAATCATGGGGTGTACGTAGCTTTTGCATGTTGCACAAGACTTCTGCATGTTGGCTTATTTTTTTTAAAAATCTGTTATGTGTTGTTTGTCACTTGAGGTTAGATTTACCTAATTCTAGGACATGGTAAGGACCAGATGATTTTTTGTTATGTCCTGATATATTAAAACCATAGAATCGAAAGAGGGTGTACAGTACTTTCTTTTTCACACGACTGTATGTTTTATTTAATCAACGCATCTTCCACATTTGTCATGTTTTGGCATTTTTTCTCCTTGTTTACAATGCTCTGTAAACTGAATGCTGTGGCTACATAAATGATGGTTTGTTTTATAAGCAAAAGTACAGGGAAGTGAGAAAACAGAATTAATTTAGAGCTCAGCTGGAAAAGATACAGTATCTTAGCTTGAGTCTAATTAGTTCATCTGTTTTAAATTCAAGCAAAGCATTGCTATAAGAACTGATCAGTTTTACAATGACATAGAACAGAGTGACCACTACACTCAGGGGTTTTGTTCCTGCTTGTTTAAGTCTGACTGGTATAAGGAATGTCATTGAAATGATGAAAATTCTGTGTCAGACAGACTGTGAGCTGTGTCATGTCAGCCATGCCACTATGAATTAGCATCACAATTCTGAGGAGGTACAGTATGTGGTTAAGGAAAAAAGATGTTGTTGTTTTTTTTATTGTCATGGAACAAGCCTAAGGGGTTATATTAACTGAATCAGAAAAGATGCCCTGATGGACACTGTAAAATTCAGTAAGTGCAGTTAAGTATTCGCCAGTATTAAGAAATGTGTATAAATTGTAGGATGGAGAAAAGCAGTGATAGGACAAGTCATCAAATGTACTTTCTATGACATTTTCAAACTGCCACTCCAGCATCAGCTGGAGAAGTCACAGTATATGTGGCTCAACCTTCCATGTCGTGTATATTAAAGCTTTTCCTTTTAGTTTGCATTTTTTCTCATAACCTCATCTGCCTGCATCTTACAGCAACAGAAAGTGAAGTAGGGAATGATTGAAGCTTCCAGAGCTTTACATTTCACTGCCACCTGTCAATAATCTCTGACTGCAGGGTGGTTTAAGCCATTTTCAGTGGTGCATTTAAATCTAGATGAAGAACAGGAAATAAGGCCTATTTCTTCTGCCCAGACCTATTCAGAAATTTAATAATGTCTGTATTTTGTTTTCTAATAATAACATTTCACACTGTAGTGGTATGCATTTGTTTTTTCTTTTTTTCCCATTTCATTCAGCTCCAGTGATGCACATTACTGGAAAATGAGATAGATGATGCAATAAGGGAGGCACCAATACACAGTGCAATTGAACAGATTTTGACAGGACAGCCATAAAACTGAATTAAAACAAAGAAGAAACAATTTGATAGCAGGGTTAAGGCCATTAAATCATTTTTTTCTGGGTCAGTGTTTGCAAGCTTAATGTTATTGAAAAGGCTGCACCTCAAAAATATTTTACTTCATTTCATAGTAAAGACTACACACCACTAAATGATCTTGCAATATTATTTATTAAAATGGGAAAAAAATACATTGGATGCCCAGAATTAGATGCCTCCTCAATAAGGCTCCACACTAGTCTCTTGCTGCACTTAATTTGTATTTTCTATATAGCAGCCTTGGTACCTAAATCCAGATTTACCGCAGACATCACTGTGTTTCCAGACTATGAGTAAATAAGTACAGTACATGTGACAGCCTTGACCTTTATTTGTAAACTTCTGGAGAAAATGCTGTACCACAATGTACAGCAGAACGTTTACTGCAAAATAATATTTTTTTAACAATCAAGTGGTGTAAATAACAACCAAGATACTATCACCTGACATAACATCTGTATATACTGTATACAGTATAACCCTGCACACATACTGTACATATGAGAATAAAAACAGACTTGACACTTAACTGAGCTTTCTAGTTAACCAATGTGTGGTATTGTTTTAAAATAATACAAATAGATGCATTAAGCTTCAATTTATTTAAGATATAACAAATGACGATGATGAAGGTGGTGATGGTGTTAATAGCAACAAGTAACATTCCAATAATAATGTAAGCAAAGACGGAAACACACCTCCTATATCTGGCCTTAGCTTGTTGTCGTATCCATCTAGCAAGCTGTTTAAAATGTGTGTGACATCGCTTTCATATACTTTTGGAGTCAGCACCCAGGTTTTGTTGGACACTAAATCTTCATCTTCCTCATCTTCTTTTTGGAGAGATCTAAAAAAAGAGATGTATTAATAAAATAAAGAAGACCTAATGAGAAAGAAGACTTCTGAGTTTTTCAGGAATCAATTTCAAAATGACTCCATTACCAATATAAACATTTGATAAACTACAGTACATTTAGCCCCGGGTAAAAAAATGCAAATCTGCCTCCTATTGCTAGTACTGCAGCAACACATACTGTAAGAATAAACTTAATTTTTCAAAAAGTGACAAATATACAGTCTGTGGAACCAACTTAAACTAACTGGAATTGTCTCTTGGCCTAACCAAACTTTCAAATACATCTACAGGCAAGCACACATATAAAACATCTCTAACCAATTAAAGGAACAGGTAGAGATTTATTCCATTCTGAAAGGAAAAGAAAAGAGAAACAACATTATGTCTCTTTTATTTTCCTTTCAGCATGGAATAAATCTTTATCTGTTCTTTTGAAGCCTACACATACTGACACAGTTACAGTACCTACTTGAACATCTCTAACGGTATGTATGGTTAGTATGTATTCTGTAACCTGAAAGGTTACACATACTGTAAGTACAGTAACTAGAGACACTTACAGTACACATTCCATCCATACTCACAGCTACTAGCCATTACTAGTTTTAAATTATTGTGGGATTATGGGATTGTGGGTCGTTAGGATCATAGTTGGTAGCTACAGGCTTGTTTTTTGCTGTTTTTGGTTCTTTTCGATGGTGTACAGTATCTTTGTTTATGTAAAAGGTGTGTTCATAATCTATCTAGAAATGTTAATCAAAGGAAATGTTCATTAAAAAATGTGTTTACAATATTTTTAATGAACAGTTTTCAACTTTGTGTGATATTGAAGCACTTGTAAAGTATATATAGCAGCACCTGTATAACTGAGTAAACTGTTCCAAAATATAACCACACTGCACTATTTTTCAATTAAAGTAAATTAAAACAGACTCCATTTTTCTTAATACAATCATGAACAACATTGTAGCATGTGCTGCATAATGGATCTCAAACAATCAGAGTAGTAAGTAAAAAAATATATGAACTCTATGTTGTGTACTGTCTTTATAATCAATATAAAGTAGCAATTCAATGCATAATCCATAAATATGACATTTATAAAGGCTGGTGCCTTTTCTTATTTTACAGTACAAAACATTACAAAACAAAGTTATTCAGTATTTATTTGAGCAACCCCAATTTAATAAATCAAAACTATACTTTTAATCATATGTTCATCACTCTATTCATACAAGAATATACTGTATCTGCCTTTTTCAGATTAGATGCTAATCATGAATTTGTATCTCAATGGGCCTAACGGGATCTTTGTCGAAGAGGTAGAGAATCCCAACTCAAAATGCAGCACAGTCCAGTTGTAGCATAAATTCACATTTAAGTACAGTTTTGGGCAATGTGTTTTCTGTTAAACTTTGATAATTTTGGGAAGCCTACTGTTTTCAAGACATAACAAAATCTATAACTCCTTGGCACTAGAAATGACACACCTCCCAAAACAATTGCCTCTTTATGTTGTAAAGGATGGTGGCCATCTTGAGCAAGCATGAAAGTTAAACAAAATAGACTAATCAGTGAATACATCACAATATATAATTGTACTACATTCACTAGAAATGCATTCATTGCATAATGTAATGAAATGCAGAGCCTGAGTCATACTAGTATTATTAATTCAAAGAATACAATCACCAAATCTTATTTATTGTCTTCAGAAATGCAATGCATATGAAAATAAGTAGCATAAAGTAAAACAAATACAGCATATAATTAGTAAATTTGAGTCTGCAATGAAAAGCAACAGTCGGGTTTTGGACTGTACTGTAGGTACATACGTGGGTTTGAATCCTTGTTGCGACACTGCTGTTATACCCTTAAGCAAGGTATTTCACCCAGATATCTCCAGAAAAATCCCCAGTTGTATAACAGGTGAAAATATAAGTTGAAGGTTTTTTAATATGGAAAGCTTAGGCAAACTAGACATGAAAATGGTTTGTGAGTGCTTAGAGGTAGCATAATTATACCAGCTTTGTGAACATTAAGGGAGAATACTGCAGTATCAGAGAATACTGATTTTTTACTGATGTAATAATAGATTTTATTGCATCAATATGTGGCAAATATGGGTTGGATCAATTCATCTAATGTACAATTTTCCTGGTAAATTACCAAGGGAGCTGTTTTTTTTTAATAACTGCCCTTTAAACTGCAGTTTCAAAAAGATAGTTCCTACTAAACAGCAACAAAATGGAGGAGTGTTACTGACAAATACAAAAAGCATATGATCTGAGCATATTCTAACACAAAGATAATATGAATGGTGTATGATATGATTATTAATTAATAAAAACACTTCCAAATTCTGGAGGGTACAGAAAGAAGCTGTGTACTGTACATAACACACCAAGCTTTCAAATTGAGCTCTGCATAAGACAGCCAGTCAACAATATTATGTGGTTGCTGATGTTGTTTTGACATGTCAGGGTCAAGCAACCTAACAGAAAACTTATTCTCCTACATTACATTCTGGAGAGAACATAAGTAGTGCTCTTAGGTCAAGGAACAGTACATTCTCATTGTTAGTTTATTTCTCTTATATGATTTGAAAATCACTTTTTTCATTTAGCTATAGGTACTGTATTACCTGTTGTAACAGGTCAACAGCCAGTCAACAATGATTTTCAAAAAAATGAATCCTGATCACAGCATAATTTTTAATGAAGAGAATCTGTAACTATTTTATTGTGTGCTCATAAATTCTAGTCTGTTCACATAACCTGCATGGCTTTCATGTTGCCATAATCAACTGAGCCTTTAGTGTGCCTCAAATAAAGCACTAACAGTAGAACCAGAGACATTTCTAGTCCTTACCTTGTGATTTGAGACTTTTCTGTTGGAATATTCATTCTTACAGTATGAAACGAATACAAATTAGAGCACATAGATTATCTATCATCAAATAAAAAGTCACAAATATTTTCCAATGATAGTTGCAGAAGGTAATCATTCTCTTTACTATATCATATTATGCATATATAGCTAACTATAGGAAGTAATGACAGCAAATATAATTTCTTATGAAGTTTTCCTTTAAATCCTTATATTTGTTGTCATAAGGAAATATGCATCACAACAATGTCATGTAAATACTGAGAAAGTTGTTAAGGTAAATCAGTGGTGTTGAAAATGAAGCAACACTATCTGAAATATCACGTCAAGAACAATGAACCATCTTCTTCACCTGCTCTGACATAATTGCTAATATAATGTACTGCAAATGTGCATACTGTACCAGAATATCCTCCCACATAAAGACTGTTTAGTAATACCAATCATTACATGGATAGAATGTAATCATAACCACATAAAATGCATTTCTTTAAAACTATTTTGAAATTCAAAGATAAACAAAGGGGACATACTGATCTATGTATAAATATTAAAACACCTTCCCTAAATGTCTGTATTTTTAAAACTCCATTGTATCAATATTTAAGCCTTCTGCTTCAGAATCAATTCTTAGTGCTTGGGATTCAATCTGCACTGCATAAGAGGTTGTTTTCAATGGAGGCAATTCTATGAATATGACAAAACTATCTTTCCATCGTAATTAGCAAGATTCTTTCCTTTCTTTTGTGCTTCAGGTTGATATATTTTTTTCAATTTTCTTTTCTCCATTGTAGCCTGGATTTTCAAATGCAAGCAAATGTCTTTCCCCAACTTGCACACCAATGTGTAAAAAGCCCAGTGCAAGAATAACATATATAGAAATATTTTTTACAGCCATGTACTATTAGCCTTTGAAAAGCAATGTTTGAGGAGTATGACTATAAGGCAGAGATGAGTCACCCTTGTGAGAACTGCTCTCTTGGATCATTATAGTATGTTAAGATCCAGTGTGTTGTCTTCAGTACTTTAGTCAGTTCCCACCAGTCGAGGACATGGTAAAGTACAGTATGCATGTTCCATTGAATATTTTTCTATTTATAAAGTAAAGACATGCATGTGCTGTATGCATGTACTATACTAGATTACTTAATAAATCCACCCAACCAGCAATTCACTTAGTTGTTAAGTTTGGATTCCATAAGAAAACCCTAAAGGGCTAAGACAAATAAGATCTAGACTAATTCCCAGGATGAGCTGCAAGACCTGTAAGGACAGGTAAAAGAAACTAATTTAATTAACTCTATAAAAAAGCAAAGGTCAGGGAAGACCTACAGTAATTAAGTATTTAAAAATAGACAAGATCAAAGTAAACTAAAACAGGTATCTGGAGGTCATTTTAGGACACAGAACTAGGGGGAAACAGCTGAAGTCAAAGAATTTAACAGATAGAGGGTGCACACTTTATTAATTGAGTGCCACTGTAATGCATCATTTTAGTTACTATGAAAATGTGAATCACCAAGAAGTGTTCTAATATCTTATCTTAGAATCCTTTTTTTGTAGACTGTCAATAGTCCATAGGTCACAGTCATGAATTCAAGCAGGAACGGTACATAACAAAAGTAAAAAACAGCAAATGTAATGGAACAATAAATAAGAGACTCTTTTGTTAAATATACAGTACATAATAAAATCGATACACTTCATGCAACTCTTTAATTATTCCTTATTTACCTTCCTCATGGATATTTAAAACATTACAAATGGAGTATGATTTGTCCGTTGTGTTAGAGACATAATATAGATATTTTAAGTCGTAAATTACAATTTTTTAATATTATTTGATTGAAGGACAAATATGGTAACTTCTTACCACATTACACTTCATTTGTATGTTACAAAACAAAAACTTCAGTGGTTACTTGGTCAGAATTATTCTTCAGCACCAGTTAAACTGTTGTTATTTTCAGGGTTAATTCTGCAAAACAACAAAATCTTTTGAGTTACAGCAAGATTTGAAAACCGACTTACACACTGGCTGTGAGCTTTACATGTGTCTTAATAGGTACATAGTTGCTCTATGTTTTCCAGCAGCTGAAATTAAAACTGCTTTAATCATTTGAGATTTAAATAGACTGCGATGTAATCAATATGTTTTGTGATGATGACATTTTAGACCAAAGCCACATTTTTCTTTTTCTTTTATGTTGGTATTTATGATCAATAAGACCTTAATGACTTTCTATTTTTCTGTATTCTGCATGTTATTCATGGATCTAAATCCATTCTTTTAGTATTGATAATTTCATTCTTGCCAGATATTACAAAATTTAAGCAATACGAAGCAGGACATCCTCAATTGAAAAACAAACATTGTAAAAAACACAATAGATCAAGTACAGTAGCTCTTTTAAGGTGGGAGTATGGCTGAAAGAAAAACGTTCACTCGGAAATTAAATTAAATCTGTTGCTTGACTAAATAGTTGGTAGATGTGGAAGAAAACATCGCCTGGCACAGGTTAATGTTTCATTGAAGAGGTGGCTACTGTATGTTTCTCAGCAATAAATGGGCTTATCAACCTCATGACCACTGATCATGATAGAAAACAGACTTAAGCAGACTGCTTTAACTTAAATATGTGTAAATATTATGCAAGGATTAATCTTTCCTGTAATATTTACACATATTTCCTTAAGGCTTTCTCATGTACTTGCAGAGCCAAAAATGAAATTTCAGAATAATAAATAAAGAAGAAACCAGGCCACAGAGGCTAAAACAAAGGATTATTTTTTTTAAAGAAGAAAAGCAAATATAATAATGTATGAATTTTATCAATGAATTAACAATTGGAGCAATTACTATGCACGCCCCACATATCAGAATAAATGATTTTATCAAAGTACATTAATACGTTCCTAAACATTAGGTCCCAGAAAAACATGCGATGAAAGTAGAATAACATTAAAATTTATATGAAAAGGAACAATCCAGACTGATTTTCCGGGGCCATAAGAGTGGAATTAAAAAAAAAAGTTAAATTAAAAGTTTTCATATGAAAGTGTAAAGGCCTTTATACTTTTGAATCACAGTGCCCTGAGGATCCCACTCTAGGGTTTTTACTTGGACTTTCTAATCCATTTCATTATGAGATTTACTGGTGTTATCAGTGGATAATTGAGTCAACTTCATAGTAAAGGAGTTAATTATGCAGTTGACTCAATTACAGCTGACCAGAATGTTTTTGGGACATTTGGTATTTGTCTCCTATACTGTAAGTCATTGAGTAAGTGTGGTGTTGTGGTTGCTACTGTGGTTACCTTACAGCTGCAGGGTGCTGGGTTTAAGTCTGGCCTTAGTCACCTGTCTGTCTACAACTAGTGTGTTCTCCTTGTACTTCAATTTATTCAGACCTTCGCAATATTTTATTTGCAGCTTTAAACTGTCCTTCCCCGAGAAGGATTTCCATTAGGGAGGGAGCTAGACACTCCCAACCACATCACTCTAGACTGTCACAGATGGGTGTATCTATCATGAATTGCTAATACTCTAAATCAGAATCAGCCATGGCCTGCACAAGTCCTCAAATCAAGGCTTTTCTATGATTTTCCAATAAATGGGTAGGAGATGTGAGTACACATGCATATAAAAGGGAAAAAAAAAGTTCTGAAATCACGTTTTGAGTCCTGTGGCTTAAGTAATACTGATATTCGACTTAGAAGAGAAAAGCTTGGAGTACTTTAGTTTATGTGCATAAAAACGTGTTTTGATGTATTAATTGTCCTTGCTAAGGGATCTGTGCCATTCTCATTATATTGTCCCTCAGACATAACACCCACAGGTAAGACCCCAGACAGCATTTAGATTCTCATGATGAACCTTGGTCCTGCTGGCAAGTCATTTGGATATCATATCATTGAAAATGCAATTCCACAATTAGAAAGCATATGTTTTCTCTGGGAACTAATGCCACCTATAGTCTTTCACATGAAGCTATGGCCTTCAGCCCATTCTGAAATATGCCCAACCTCTGCAAAATAATAATAAAATATTTTAAAGCTGATTTACTCTGACGATATTCTTCTACAGTTTATTAACTAATTTCTACACCCCAGGATTTGATGATTTTTATGCTTACCCATGCCCATATTTGCATTTTTATTCTTTGTTGCCTAATATGATTACAAAATACCACACCAAAACACCACAATGCTATATGCAAATTCAGTACAGTTACACCTGTACTATTACAGAAATTATTAAACTAAAGAAAACTTTAAATTAAAGGAAACTTTTCCATAATAATAATTCAATTCTACCAATCTTTTGTCCTTAAGCTGCTAATTCCTGTTAATAACCCATCCTGAAACTGCAGGGTGCAAGGTGAGACTGCACCATAGATGGGATACCAGTCTATATCTATCAGTCTATATGGGGGCAACATGCAAACTCCAGACCTTGGTGAACTGATCCAAGTGCTGTAAGGAGAATGCACTACCCACCTCACTGCCATCACAAAATAAAAGTCCAAAACAGAAACATATTTACAACATATTTATAAGAATACAGTAAATAAAGTCCTACAAATTACAAATAATTCATATTAAAATTATGTAAATGTACTAGTAGAAACTAATGTTGCATTCCATAACACCCTTGTCTGAGTTTTGAGCACACGAGTCTGTGGAAACAAACCAGACTCAATCTAACAACATCCCTGTGAAAATGTAATAAATACCATTTTTTGTTAGTTGGGTAGTATAATGTAAAAAACAATAGTGAGTTAATACTACTTTAGAAGAAGGATTAAATCTATACATAGTGTCCAAGAATTAGAAAAAAAAAACATACCTAAATTAAAGCATAACTAGGATGTTGATATTTGTTCACAAACCTCCTCAACAACTGACAAAGCTTATACAGAATAAGTATACAGCTTCCTGACTCCTAAATTTCATTTAGCACAGGTAAAATTCAAGAAATACTGTAATATGCACAGTCTTGGCCTAAGGTTGCACAAAAGTATTGTGAAGTGATCATTGATATGACAGAAGAGAAGAATGAAATACTTTTTGAATTTAGGTGATTCATTTTAGAAGAAAATTCTTAACAACACTGCAAAAATCAAATGACTAAAATTTGTTGACATGGCCAATACAGACATTTGTTAAAAGGTTATTGAAAACTGAACAGCAGAGACCATGCTCTATATTGTATATATCTGTGGTATAATTAATTTTCTAAAAGCTATTCTAAGATTTTATACTTTTTATCGAATAAATGTTCTAAGCTAAAATGTATCTTCTACCTGTATTCTCAAGCCAGGCAACCTGTCCAATTGAATGTCAAAGGCTTTTTGTCAGTAAGAGACTTACATACAGTAAGTTCTTACATATTGTACAGTAAGACACCTGAAGAAGGCTCCACAACCGAAACGTTGTTTTCCTTCAGCTTGTAATAAACCTATTACTTGTTCCTCTACATACAGTACTATTTTCAAAACATATACAGTATAATGCTTCTATTGATAATACTGAAAATACTGATACTTAGTTTGAACAGATCCATACAGTATCTTAGAAAAAAGGGTTCCACTTTTTAATGAAGCCTCAGATGCCAGTTCTAATTTTTTGGAGCTAAAAATAAGTGCGTGATTCATTGTATCACAAGTACAGCTAATCTGAATCTCATACAATTAGACCCAGCGGTTGTAAAAATCAATATTAGCATATCTAAAGAGAGGAAAATGAAGGCAAAATCTCACATCATGTAAGAGTCAAAGATTTCAGAGTTACCTGGATAGATTATAAATGTTCTGCCACTATTTTTTCATGTTAATTATTAAACTGAAAGCCTGCTTTTTAAATTTACGTGTCCGTGTGTTTATGAGGCGCACATTCAAACATCGTATAGATCTACAGGATTCTTCAAAGAACTGGAATATTTATATATTGACATTTAGGTTATTGCGTGACGGGTGGTAATCTTCCATTTATAACAATGTTTATGCTGCGAAAGATACTATCAAGTCTTGCTACCACTTTTCATCTAGGCCAAGCTTTTCCGTATGGCCGCGTTTTCCACTACGTTAAGCTGAATAAAACAAAAAAACTGATCAATCACCATTTTATCTTTATGCATAAGGCAATAGAAAGCATACACGGAAAATTCTGAGCTAAATTCATTTTCTACTCTACTCATTTTGTTAAAGGTGCAGGTTTGGTTATATTTCATGTTGTAAAACTAATACTCCCTACAGCCAAACTTTAATTGGCATATCTCAAACGATGTATCAACGCATAATACTAATACTACTACTACTACTACTACTACTACTACTAATAATAATAATAATAATAATAATAATAATAATAATAATAATAATACAATCCCATCCAAAAACAACTGATTATTGCAAACATTTTACCGTTAAAAAATATTAACATTAATAAATGATTAATCTGTTTACATTTATGTGAAACCCATAATCGATAACCATACTGTAACTTAGATGCTTCTCGCTTGAAATGGTCAAGTGGTGACACACAGCACCG
Source organism: Lepisosteus platostomus (assembly GCF_059453375.1). NCBI lineage: Eukaryota > Metazoa > Chordata > Actinopteri > Semionotiformes > Lepisosteidae > Lepisosteus > Lepisosteus platostomus. The sequence continues at coordinate 29,243,727 of NC_142623.1, forward strand.
GCATTTCATTGAAGTTTCACAGGAAGTGCACACTCGTCAATTCATTTGGAAACAAAGCTGACGTTAAGCCTACTGTATCAATGTAAAAAACAGCTTTGTTTCAGAAAAGCCGTGCGCTATTCTTGAGAAAAAGAAAATCTTAGTACTCATATTTTCATCTCTTATCTACACATTTGTCTGCCAACTTAGATAAATGCCCTTTGCACTAGTGATTTTGATAACATTCACATATAATTTAGACAAAGAAATTATAATAATCAGTCACTAACAGAAGAAATGAGTGTCAAACGAGCCTTCATTTCATATCAATATTAGGCTGTATAATCGAAAAAAATATATCGGTATAACGCCTGGATGGAAATACACATCTGTAAATAAACCCTATTCTATTGTTTCCGAATACATTTTTACTACAGTGGCTCTATATCACAATGAATTCAGGATCGTGACGACTGGATTTTACAAAAATGTAGCTTTTCATACTGAAATCATCACAGTTCACATAGCGACACATCTGCACTGTCTTAAGAAAGCTCAAGAACGATCCAAGACAAAAAACAATTACCATAAAATACACGTACATTCTTCACCTTCTTTTAAAATAAGTCACAGAGTGAACAGTATTTAATAACACCTTTATGTATTTTTTACTTACCTGGAAGGAAGATTGGCGATTAGAAAAACCCAAATAATTATCTTCAGAGAGTAAACAGGCTTCGTCACCGCAGTCGAATATTTATATGTTAAATTTGGAGGAGCCATGATCACCATCTTCTTTTTTCCTCTCTTTATTGCAGATGGACGAGTCCCTTTATTTACTGTCTACCTTCTCTCTGATACATTACACACATAGCAGGTTGCATTAGCATTCGGGTTTGAAAATGAAATCTGCAGCGGTGCTGCGGAAGCAGTCAGACCTGATCAAATCAAAGCAAGCTTCCCAGATCTTAAGAAATAATTGCAAAAAAAAATTACATAAATGCAACAGCCCAGGAAAACCTTAAAATCCAGCAGCTAGCAAATATATTGGAGCTTCTGACTGAATGCAGATTAACTCTGGGGTCAAAGAGGAATTGATGCACGTTGCTGCAGCATAGATCAACACATGCGTGGTTTCATCGCGCAGCGAAAAAAAAATAAACCTTACTTCGCTTCTCTTTTTAATGCACGAATGGTGCTCAGTTGCAAGGTTTTAAACAGAAAATGCTAAAAATGCACAGAGGCGGTTCTGTTAAGCTATTGTTCCATGCTTTGCAGAGCGCTTGGTGCTCAATATAGATAGAAGCAGCACGAACCCAGCCTGGGAAGTACTGGTTTGGCGACGAGAAAGCGTGACAAATCACAGCGGTCTATGTAATGTATAGGCTCTACAGGATATGAGATGTATGAAATGGAAGAAAACGTTTTTAAAGTGCAAATTAATCGATGAGCAAATAGTTCTGTATATATACACAAATTGTTAAATGTGATGATGGAATTATTCAACAAAAACTACTGAAGTATTCATAATTCAGCCCTTCATAAAACTGAATCTGAATGGTGTGTAGTCGTTCACTCTCGATTTTTATACAAATGTACTTATACTACATAAATTCGAAAACTGATCAGATGCTTTTAAATGTTTCATTCTGCGCGCGTTAATAATACAATATATAATATGTTTTGTTTGAGACAGACCATGAACTTATTTGATTGCGTTCCGTTATTTTGCAATTTCTCCACTTGTATCTCCTTCCTGATGTACTGTACGCGACATTATTATCGCAACCCCCAAAGTAAGCTAATAGTTAAAGACCATTTCCGCTTTACGATTATAAAGATACCATATTGCAATTCGATGTTATGCAATGTTTGAATATAATAACACACAACTGGATTTCGCTAAAATGTGCTCTCACAGTTCACTGATGCGTTCCTGCATTTGATGGGATGCAAAGTTATTAACATCTGAAACATTCCGTGTGACAAGGTGTGCGAATCCCCTGTGACGCACGGACTAGCATTCTTCTACATCTTTACCTTCAAGAGAAGTCGCATTTCATACAGTTACGTACTGTAGTTCATAGCTGTTTACTAAAAAACATGTACAACAAGCCTGTTGTTTATTCGTCCTCTTTCTCAGGAATCAGAGTTCCTTCTTTTTTTCCATTTGTTTTAGAGTTATACAGTACATTTGTCTGTTTTTTTATAGACAGGACTTTCAGAACCATAGTCAGCTCCTTTGGTCTACAATAAGAAATCACTTAAACTAGAAATCAGTTATCATTCGGCCAGACTGTAAATGAAGTCTCTAGGTCACATCTTGTTTTTCTTGGTCATAAAATGTGTCACATCATAATCCAAACATTTCAGTTAGAATAACTAATCTTCTAAAAAACAACGTCTTTCGTGAACTGCTAAGATTTGTCAGAATGAGATGCCTGTGTTGGGGATAAGGATGGTGATGGAGTGTATAGCAAGGTCAAAGTAGGAAAACAGGAAATGGGCAATATACTGTGTTTATTAAATGTAGCACATGAACTATATCTCCAATTATTGATGTCACAATTAATGTTTGTGTAAGACTTGGTTTAGAGAATACGAAATGCAAATTATTTGTTTCCATCTGAGGTTAAAGTGCCATAATGCCCTTGCTGTTACTCCCCAAAATTGTACCTTAGGGAGGATAGAGAGAATAAAAAATGAAGCAGATTCTAGTACAACTGCCATTTATGCCTTGAAAGACTCAGACTTGAAAATGGACTTACATAATAGATACCGTATGAAAATGTCTGTTGTGTCAGCCAATCTGCTATTATTTATGCATTTCTATGTTTACTAGCTTACTTAGAAAGATGCCAGCATTCAGAACAGTATTCTGCAGTAAATATGGGTAAAAGGGGAAAAATAAATACAAATCGCAAGTGCAGGCAATAATAAAATTACATTTAACCCGCAATAAAGGTAAGCACATTAACAATGACACAGAAAGTGCAATCAAAATGTTGCACAAAAACACAAAAAAATCAGAAGTCCAAAAAACTATGAAGCAAACAGTACATAGATACTAGAGATGAACAGCAGCAATGTAAAAACACATTGGCATGTGTTCCATATTACTTGAGAATAAGTGCAACAGGCAAATGTTATCATCCAACTGAGAATTAAAGATATACTTTATAGTGCACACAGTATTAGAGTTATTGAGATTAAAGAAAAAGTAGTTGAGAGCTGAGAAGTTACTGTGAGGTGTTCAGAGACTAAAGAATTCTGAATTCCAGGGGCAGTTTAATTCCAGGTGTGAAAGAGAAGAATGAATTAATAAACAGAGAGGGAGTGTACAATAGGTGTAGTGTCAGAAGGAGAGAAACGGGCAGGGAAAGAATGTATATCTTATTAATTGTCATAAATTTAAATGTAATTTGTAATGTGATTAACTATAAAATGTAATAAATGGCAACAGAATCACAGCATATAAACCTGGTGACATAAAATCAAGATTAATGTTCTTAATGCTGGATCATTCTAACAGTCCTGACTTCTGAAGACACATACTGAGAATATCAGAGTGATGTTTTTGTAGTAGGATATATGACAACCACATGCAGGGATGCAGCTAGTACATCATGACCTCATGCTGTCCCTGTATATATCAGGTTCTGGACAGGGTGCAGTGAAATGTGATTCCATTCATCTTGGAATCACAAACCTATTTGTTGTAGGAAGACCAGGATTACTGTATGGTGGTGATCTGTCTGGTGGCCCCCTCAGATATTCAGCAGAGCACAGATCAGGGACATACAGTACACAGCAGCAGTCTCACAAAAAAGTCAGTCCTTGCACAGCATGCAGACAGAACTACAGTAGGAAATGGAAATGTCTCAGTGTTGCAGAAGGAATGAAGGGGATGAGGTTACTGAATACTGTCTATGTAGATCCTGCCAATGAGATTGTCCTTAATCACCATCAAAAGTGCTATAGATACACTTGCTAGAGATACCTGCCCACACCATAAAATAAAGATCACCCCCAGCATCTGACTGACCAGTACACCTGTTATTGGAAGAGGTGTTAGTGGGACCACCAGGGAGCGCTCACCCTGCAGTCTGTGTGGGTCCTAATACCCCAGTATAGTGACAGGGACACCATACTGTAAACAGGCACCGTCCTTCGGATGAGACATAAAACCGAGGTCCTGACTCTCTGTGGTCATTAAAAATCCCAGAGCATTTCTCGAAAAGAGTTGGGGTATAACCTTTTTCCCATTGGCCCTTACCAATCTTGGCCTAATAATAATCCCCTTCTATGAATTGGCTTCATTACTCTGTTCTCCTCCCCACTAATAGCTGATGTGTGGTGAGCGTTCTGGCGCACTATGGCTGCCGTCGCATCATCCAGGTGGATGCTGCACATTGGTGGTGGTGGAGGGGAGTCCCCATTACCTGTAAAGCGCTTTGAGTGGAGTGTCCAGAAAAGCGCTATATAAGTGTAAGCAATTATTATTTTTATTATTATTATTGGCTTCACATACAGTAGAGTTGTTGACTGAAGCCGATAATGATGTTCAGTGCAGTTGGAGGATTACCCATGAGGGGGTCAGAGAGCCGTTTGTTGTTTCCTTTAATATGAGTCTTATAGTTGTCACACAAATGAGCTTTGCCAATTTTCCTCACTTTGGCCAATGCCTACAGTAAATAACCTGAACCCATTTGATAGTGCCATTCAACCAACTTTCTGTTCAGTGATTGGTGGAAGTAAGTGTTGCCATCTTACTGTATAAAACATGCATGGAACAAAAATGTTAACACCTGCATCACTGATTTTATATAACTAGAAAATAAGATATTTTAAGATGTCTTACTGTATATGTTTTCAATACATTATTTAATTATCAGAAAATTCTGTATGCCTGTAAAGAGTTGTGGCTACCCCAAGCCTTTCCTAGAAACACAGGGGCTCAAGATACTAGACTTTGAAAAAGATGTTAGCCTGTTGCAGGGCACACACACATAAGCACACATACAGTAAACAATTTAGAGACACATGTTAACCTTGCCATGTTTTCATGAAGTGGATGGAAACTGGAGTGTTTGGAGAGAACCCCAACACACAAATCCACACAGTGTGCTAAATCCAGTCTCTGGGCAACACTACTATTCACGACGAACCAATGGCAGTTTTGATTTAGAATTTAAAATATACATTTCCAGCAATAAGTGGTTTCTTTTGTCTCTTCCCTTTGGGACTGAAATGCATTATGCAGTTGAATAAATAGGTTTCATAAATAAGAAATATATTTTATGGCAATGTACAGTAGACCACAGATGTCAAAAATAAATTAACATACTGTAGTTATGGATATCGTTATGCTTCAAAAGAATGAGTAGGAAAGCTTTTGAGAAGATAATAATAGTTCAGCCCAATTATATTAAAGCTGAGCAGCCATCGGCCCTGATATACAGTTCTAGTCACAATATACAGATATCTCTTTCATACAGAGATACTAATCTAAAACATACCGGTGCTGTGATTAAACAGAATAATTCAGCAAATAGGTGCTGCATGCTGTGTATTTCATGTGCCAAAAATTTTAAGTGCTGTTAGGGAGTGAGGCTTAGTCCAGAAGCAAAGAAACAATAGAAATGAGAGAGAAAATTGCTTTCCATTCAGATATTTAGCTTATATTACTATACATTTTCATTTCTTTGTCATGCTTCCACATTGTTTTTTTCTATGCCTGGTATGCTACAGATTTGTTTTTTTTAAGTCTCATTAGCATTCAAACTTCTTTTTAAAATGCTTTTGTGGACTTAGTGGAGCACAGATTGGCATTGTTGCATCTATGTTATTGATGGACCATGTTCAATTTGTAATTTTCAGAAAATATAGTCCACTTAAATGTTAAGTTAATTAAAATGTATACTTATCTATCTGAAGTCAGTTATAACTTGGCAGTTATTGTAAGGAGGCAATTTAAAAAATGTCATATGTGTAACGAGATATGTTATGTGCTAAAATGAGATGCAATACCCACAAGGGCACTCTGTTCTCACAAATTCAAAGTCTCATACACATTCTCCTCATTTTTTTAATTTGTACACAAAAACTGTGTATCCCCACATAAGAATAGTCTCCCTGTCACCTCCCACACCCCATATGCTCAATTTTCTTCAGATCTCTCTGGGACACATACAGTATCTGATACAAGGAAATCATTCATATGGTACAGTATTTTCCAAGAGTTTCATTTTAAAGGTAGTACAGTATGAGAATAGGATTGCTATACTCAATTCTTTATTCTCGTGTTCTCTTCAATATGCAGCAGATTTTTTGTATTTATTACCTTGCCTATCTCACACGTCTTTTATTAGTCTAAAACTTCGATTTGTGTCACATGTATTCATTTTACACATATACAGTGCAAGCAGGTTGACCTTTGAATTTAAGTGCCTGTTGTTGTCCAGTACACAGGTTAAGTATGGTATTTCTTATACTAAAAGGAACATTTTTCTTGGGAGCAAATTTCCAGAGTTAGACAGAAGTGACATTATTTATTGCCATCCTTTCCAGCAACCTACTGAACAGTTTATTCACACACATTCACAAAGACACATACACAACTGCATTATATTGTGCAGGTTCCGATTAAGGCAGTTGTAAAACCAAATTGCTAAATTGATGTTTTCTGTATTCAGAGGTCCTTCAATACAACAATATTTTACTGTACTCTCAATCTTTAATTACAAGCACACGTCATATTCTCCAGGATGGAAACAATATAATGGGGGTTCAATAGTGAGAGTACATGCCAGATCATTCCTATACTTGGAAACTTTTAAATATATCAGCTTTTAGTGTTCTACTTCACATTGCCATGCATTACAGATCATATATGTTTCTTATCCATTAAAAAAACTATCATTTTTTCTAAAGCTTCAAATGCTTGGAATACACAAGTCAATTCATCTTGCTTGGAGGTTTGTTTGCAATGGCAGTTTAACAAGAATTGAAGTTGCACTACAAGAATGTTCAGTCATTTTCAACCACACAGATACAGTATATGAGGTAGGAAATAAGTGTCTAATAAAAAAAATAAAGGTGTACTATTTACACTTTTATTTTTTAAAAAAAATGGTAACCTGCATATTGAACTGAAAAAAAAACACACCAAAGAGTACATTTGAAAAAAAAAAGACATTTTAATTAAATGAAGGGTTAAGAGTGGCTGCAGACTTATTGACTGACTTTTAGGTAAACCTTAGTACTAATCTTATTGAATGTGCTCTTCCTTAATGAGTTCCCAGAGTTGTCACATGGGAGGTGGGACCTATTCTGCTTCTGCCAATCAAGGGCACATAATTTACCTAATCCCTTGAACAAAATGTATCCTCCTCGATGAAGAAATGTTTCTGAAAAAGCAACTTTTTTAAAAGTAAATTCTCAATGTACAGTAGTAAATCAGTGCCTAAACAATCTCAAGGTTTATTGTTCACAATCTAAAAAGAATGACAATATTTGGGACAAATTCCAAGTTAAAGCACATGGTCTGTGCAGATTACTTCTGCTCCTGTGTTTATTAAGTGTTGTCGGGAGATTAATGAGATTTTTTTTTTCCATTCAGTTCAGTATTGCATAAGTGCTATGGCACTCGGAGTCCCCAAGTGCAGATTAAAATGATAAACAAAGAGCATTGGAACACATTGTTATGATTGCTTGAAGGATATTGGAAGAGATTGGTTCTAATGTTGGTACCAATCTGGTAAAATACCTTCATACAGTAGCTGTGTGGTCTTTGTATCACGCATAACCGTAAAGGTACAGTAAATATCACATGGCTATTAACTTTCACAGTATCATTATATGAGTAATAGATATGTATTTATTGTCTTACATTGTTGTTTTATGATTGTATTTATTATGACATTATTTATACTATGAATTTGCAAACCTTGGCATCTCCCCCAGTTAAAGAGATAATTGAAAGACAAATAAATAACTATTGATTTATATTAGAAATATACCGTATGAAGCCAGTCATAGAATAAATGTAAGGCACAACAGAAAACAAATAAAATCTGAAAGCACAAAACTGGTTCCATTGTATTTTTTGGTCATGCTGAAAGGGAAAATGTGATAATTACGTGGTTTTCAGCATTTATCTAATGTATGATTTTGTAGGCCAGAAAACACAAAATTGGTTACATCTCAGAATGTATTTAGTACTACAGTATATAGTATAGGACTATAAAGTATTTGGATCTTTTGCCAGTAGAAATACTATATATTTACAATAGTAGCATGAAGTCATATACTGTAAGTATCAAATAACGTTCTATCATTTGCAAAATATGTACTGTATCACTCATGCTGCAACTAAGTGACAAGATCATAACAGGCCCAAAATGTTTTTTAAGAAGTCCACCGGGCCCACTTTGCTATTGTTTTGCGGGAACTTAAAGAGTTGAATCAAGTCTCCTTGTAGTGTTTTCAGTTCAAGACTAAAAAGATTCAGTTCCTTCAGCCTGTCAGTGTAGGGCATTCCTTTAAATTGCAGAAAGTATCTGGTCCCTCTTCTCTGGACTGATTCCAGAATAGCAATATAATTCTAACATAACATCCCTAGATTTAAATTATTTTAAACTATATACTGTATATATATATATTATGTTGCATATGTTAAAATCTATATAACACATTGTTTGCCTTTTTTATTTGCTTGCCTTAATTGTCTAGGTGAGCCAAAATAAACACTTCATTATTTTTTATAAGTAGCCTCTTCAAGTTTCAAGATTTCCCATTTTGTAAATCTCTGCACTTGTCTTTATTAAATTTAATCTATACCAGAGATTTGCCCAGTCTTTAAATATTTTTTTAACAAAACTATGACAAAAAGTAGCAGTGTTATTACAGTATGTTTCCTTAGAAGTAATCTAAATTCGGCTAAATATACATTTCTGGATAAACCCATCACTCAGGGTGCTGTTATTTTCTGTGATTCAGTGGAATTAACACACTGTGTGCCATAGTTTCTATTTTATAAAGATTGGCATCCAGTAAACAGTTGTGTTAGTTTCCTGCCATGTGTTGCATGCAGCTGACTGACAGATGCACCAGGCTTATGATTACCAGAGGCTGCTGAGTCATTTTGTTTGGCTGTAGTATTTCCCCCAGCTGATTCTGGTCATGTCATAATAAGCTTTCATCCATTGTATACATATTCTACTTAAACAGGCTCTGGGGACAAGGTTGGTACTTTTCATAACAGTATTACTACTAGCAAAACAAGCAAATGTCTCTTGTTGATTGCATATTAATCAGAATGAAGAATAAATTCCTTGCTTACTTCTATGTAGTACCCTTATGCCATTACAGTCATCAGGAAAATTGTATGCTCAGCCAAATGTGAATCACTCCTGCTACAAAGTAGTGAAAATACCTCAACAATCTTTTTGTGGTGAAATATTAAATTAAATCATCACTATGTACATTATGGGTTTCATTTGATCGATGTAATCCAGACTGGCACGAACCATTTCTAGCTAGAGGAAACTATGAATATTAAGGTTACATAAACCTACTAACTCCGAAAGGAACTCTTGTGTGATTTTGAATTAAACACATAACAGATGGCTCGATTGTAACAATTTTCATAGTGTTGAAATTAGTATTCAATGAATAGATTATTTTGTAAATCATATGTTGATATAATTTCTTTAATTTTAAAATGAAGCAACTACCTGTTGCACACTCTCACAATTTTAAACATTAAAAAGATGTTATCGGGTATGATCTCCCTGTACATTAGCATAGTGTTGGTGTTGTTAAAGTATAGATCTGATCAACATCTGCTTGGGGATATTCCAGCTGGTCTTAATGGGAAACTGCATCTACAGTAGCTGGTAAAGGCTGGCTGGCCTCATATTCATGGCATTAGTGAGTTGGTCCCACACATGTTCTGTTGGACTCATGTCAGGTGATTAAACTGGCCACAGGAATACAAATCATCAGACCAGACCAGATGGTCTGCAAATGTAAAAAACAAACAAACTGGTGTCTCAAAGACATCACCATTGCATTGCTGAGCAATAGGGCTTCCCCCAATCTGCATCTAAAGCACTCTTGTGTTAAAGACTTCCCTGCCAATTGATTTGAACAAAACAGTTAAGTCTTCTTAGTGATCACTACAGTGGCTCCATTCAAGTCATCTTCAATCATGTCTATCGAGGAGAAGAAAAACCATTACAGAAATTCCATTATGCACTCTTCTGCCTGCTCAGATATTCCCCGGCCCACAAATAATGATGATGATTTCATCTTTAAGATACCTACATGTCCCCCCCAATGGCTTATAAGCTGTCAGATAATTTCCATTCATTTAGTACAGTATAAATGCACAGGTTAATTTTTTATAGATTTTCTTATGGTATACTGTAGCTGTTGCAGTCTGAAAGCAAGTCTGAAAGCAAGTCTGAAAGCAAGTATATTATTTTATATTTCCCTCACACCTGAAGAAGGCTCTACGGCCAAAACGTTGTGTTTTCTTTCTTCTCTTTTTAGCATGGAATAAACGTATTATTTGTTCCTTTGCAGCCTGCGCATGCTGACACAGCTACTCACCTGTATTAATTTATATGGCTGAAATTTGTATCCAATTGGGAATTTTAATGGAGCAATCTGGGTGTACCCAGTACCTTACACAATGGTATAACAGCAGTGTCTTAGCTGGACTTACAAATTACAACCTTCCAGGTACAAGTCTAGAACCTTAACCACTGCTCCATACTGCTGCCTGCTTACTGTATACAGCTGGATGTTATTATTCCTTGGCACGTTTGGGAATGCACTGCTTCACAGGATCAGGATGAGGCATTTACCTGGTTTGTCAGAACTAGTAGGTAGACTTTTAAAACATTTTTGTATCAGACTTTTGGCAGTTCTAACTCAGCTGAAATACCAAAAACAGAGCATCTGGTGTTTTAAAGGAAATAACATGACTTGAACTTGGTACAGTATTTTGTTGGAACAATGCTACTCAATTAGTTAAAAAACCTGCTCTCTATTTAAAATGCAAATATATAATGTACTGTACCTAACAAGTAATTTACACTATTGACTGGAACTTAGATTTGTGCTTTTTAATTTGTGAATCAGAACATATTAAACAGATAGATAGCTGAAAAGGAGTGCTTGTTGAAATGCAAAATGAAGAAACATTTAAAAAAAATAATAAACATCTAAATCTATAGATTAAATATCCAAGAGTGCATCTGAATTCACACGTTCTCTTTAGTGAGATTCTTAATAATGGGTGCTACTGTTTATTATTCAGGGCAGTTGTTCAGCTGTGGATTACTGCTAAAGCATCAGATTCAAACACAAGAAATTGCACATACATCTACTTTGCTCTATTTCTTTCTTTGCTGCTGTTGCAGATATTCCTGGCTTATGCACATGGGAACTCAGATTGAAAAAGGAAACCAAAATCCGGCCTCCATCACTGTTAAAACCACAGATGTCAGGTTAAGGAGCAATGAAAAAATGTCTCTTCATAAATTCTTTATCTTTTTCACTGCAAAATATAGCTTTTTCTGTTATCTGGTTAAACATTCCACTATTAGTCCTATTTATTTTTATTTTCACAGCATTTTGTTCTGCTGTTAAGAACACAGTGCCTTGATAAAATGCTGATACCGTACTTGCTAAGATATTCCATTATTGTAAGTCTGACATACTTATTAACAGTGAATATGGAAATGAGAATCAAACCACCTGGGCTGACATACAGTAGCTTTAAAACAAGGTTACTTGGTTATGCTAACAATTGCCGATTATGCTCTTCATACACCCTTGCATAAGTATTTTCATAAGAGGTGCAATGACAGCACTAAAAAGGCAGCTTAATTTGTTTTGTTGACATAATGAGGTAATGGGGTGTTAAGATGGAATCAGAGGATGACTGCAAAATATGACAGACCAATAACTCTGTGGTATATAATGAGAAAGAAAAGCTTTGAAAGTGTGATTGCTATCCTGTTATTAATTTTGCCCAGAATGTTGCAATGCCTTGAGTGGCACAGGTATCAATTTGAAATAAAAGCTGCTTCTAAGAGATTCTAATTACTCTTTATATAACTGTAACTCTACTTCTGTATATTCAGGTAATATTTCATTCATTATAATCATGTTTTGTATTATATATTATATATGTAACTATATATATCTGGATAATAAGATATAGGGCAGTGGCCTTAAAAATGTTAGGCACCATGCAACAGCAGATAAAGATGAAAATAATCAGACTGATTAGCAGAGAAATAGGTTCATTGAGAGGTTGGTTACAGTGAAAGCTATAAGACTAGAAGTTGGAAACATTTTTGTTTAGAGTCTTGCAAAGTGGTTAAGGGCTTTTATTTCGGTTGGTTTATAATTATACTGTATATTATAGAATACTGTATATAACTCTAAAAAGGGGAGCAATGGGTCAGGTTCTCGTTACAACCCCCAGTCAGTACACTGCATATCTGGGGAAGCTTGTGATCTGACTAGCAGATTAAATTCTAATAAAAGCTTTAGGAGAGGAGTCTCAAAGAATCCTAGTCCAAGTCCCAGGCCAAGAAGATAAACAAAAAGCTCAACGGACCAGCTTTCTGAGAATTCCAGCTAAATATTAAGGGCTTGTCAGCAGCTAAGCGCAACCTTAATGTCTTGCTCCCCAACACACTGCTGATATCATCTGTCTGCAGGAAACCCACATTGGACCAGAAAAGGCAGGCAGATACTCAGTCAAAGGTTATGACCTCTTAAGCTAAGATCCACATGCAAAACATGGCCATGACACAATATCGGTTGCTGGTTTCCACATCGTTTATAGCCAACGTTTATAAACAACCCGTTAAAGACTAGGAATATCAAGTGCTGCCTTTCCTTCCCAGCCTTCTATGTGGGAGACTTTAACACTTATCATCCAGACTGGGGATACCCAGCACCTGACACTGATGGTGAGGTACTTTTGGACTGGACATCAAGAAATGACCTGGACCTTACTCATGACCCCAAACAACAGGGGACATTCTACTTAGCCAGATAGAACAGGGACTATTCTCCTGACCTGTCTTGGGTGAGCTCTGTGAATGGAATACACTTTGCTACACAGAGCCTTGTCCTAGATTGTTTCCCACACAGACAGCACTCTTCTATACTCATCCACACAGGCCTATGCATCCCAATAGTCAACAGTCCAAAAAAGATGAGGTGTAACCTAAGATTAGCAGATTGGAGAAAGTAGAGTGAAACCCTTAAATGCAGCATTCCAACAATTCCAATGCAAAATATCAATGTGGATATATTGTAGCATACAGCAGGCTCTGTGATGCTATGTACAAAGCCACCTGCTCTGCAATCCCAAGAGCCTACCAACCTGTCTACAACCCATGCCTGGATGAAGAGAGTGCAACCCTTCTTAAGGCATATTGAAGCTAGACATCTGTCTGGCAACACAAGACCCCAATTTAACACCTTGGACCCAGTCCTAAATAAGGACGTATCAGAATCTGAACAGTATTATAACATATGGAGAATCAAACCAAGTCCCACCAAAACAGTATCCAGTCTATTCCACTTCCACAATGCAAAAGCTACAAAAACGCTCAACATACAGATAAACAAGCAGAAATTGCAGCACCATCATTTTCCAACTTACCTTGGAATGATGCTTCAGAATTCAATATTCACACTGTCTTTGTCAGTAGAAGATCACTGTGCCTCTATCTGATCAAGATCATCTCATACTCACATCCAGTTGAGAACCACAATACGAACAGTATCATCACTGGAACCCTACTGTACGTTCCACCCCACTCCCCTGGCTCCTTGTCCTAGCAAACATCACTCTGAAAGACATCCAGTGAAAATGCTCAAAAAGGTGCAAAACACTCCTCACCTGCCACTACATGAGGGCACATTTAACCCAAAAGGACATGTCTGCCTTCAAGAAAACCAGTCTGGAAAAAGTCTCCCCATCAAGAAGTTAAATCAGACTCCACCTGGGCTCAAGATGGGAATGGGAATCACTAGACTTAATAAACAAGCATCTCATCACCCAACAGCATGCCCTACCCAACAACCCCCAGCTTTCACCGTCTAAGAAAATAGTGGTCCAATCTGTAACATTTTAGGACTGGTCTTGGCTGATATCTTGCCAGCCTCTATAGATGGAGGATCAGACAAGACCTCTGTGTGAGATGTGCTGCATAGTTTGTTCCTCCCCACAGCACTGCCCACTCCACAGGCTCAGTGGGGGAATACTCTCTCTCAACACTGCCGGACCAGAAGTTGTCGTGTGGCTTGGGGACTTTGCATTTGCTAAATAAACTCTGTGCATCTGAGGCTAAACATAGAAGATGAGGACACCCATGATATATGTCATAAATACGAGGATATCAGTCTTCAAAAATGAAGCTTGTTCAAGGTTATACAGTATTATGTTTTAAAATGAACACAACATAAAACAGAATTAAATTGTGACAAAGAAGAGCAACAATAATGCTGAGATTATTATGAGGAAACATAACCTATTCTCTAAAATCGAAACTATTGCTGTTTCTCAGTGTTAGAATGCAGAACCCTTACCATTACTGAAAGGTGTATCTCTCTGTACAGTACTAAATATACAGTACATGTATCTGGGAGTCCTGCCAAATAACAGAACAAACTCACTCCAAACTGAAATTATGTCAAGACCCAAAAAAACGTTAACCTAGTTGAATCAAGACAAAAATGATGCTGTTTTATTGCACAGTGTATAGTATAAGATAACAATATTAATGTTGTTTAACAATAAAAAAGAATAATTCCTTACACTTATATAGCACTTGTCTGGACACTCCACTCAAAATGCTTTACAGGTAATGGGGACTCTCCTCCACCACCACTAATGTGTGGCCTCACCTGGATGATGTGATAGCAGCCAGAGTGCGCCAGTTTGCTCACCACACATCAGCTATCAGTGGGGAGGAGAACAGAGTGCTGAAGCCAGTTCATAGATGGGGATTATTAAGAGGACTTGACTGGTAAAGGCTAATGGGAAATTTGGCCAGGACGGCTGGGTAACATCTTTATTCTTTTCAAGAGACACCCTGGGATTTTAAATGACCACAGAGAGTTAGGATCTTGGTTTTATGTCTCATCTGAAGGACGGCACCTTTTTACAATATAGTGTCCCCATCACTATACTGGAGCATAAGGACCCACACTTACCACAGGGTGAGCACCCCCTGCTGGTCCCACAAACACCTCTTGCAGTAGCAGCCTTGGTTTTTCTCTGGAGGTCTTTCATCCAGGTACTGACCACACTCACACTTGCTGAGCTTTGGTGTGTTGCCAGTGAGTCCGAGGGGGATATGGCTGCTGGAATACACCCCTTTTCAAAAACAATTTTAATATAAAGATGTAAATCAATACAGATAAATGCATTTCCTGAATTACCTGGACACCTATCACAAAATTTAGGAATGTGCTTCATTGAAAAGGTTGGACATCATAGGCTGCATGAATGCTTTAGTACACTGTTCAAAAGCAGCCTGATGATGTACTGTATAAGAAATTTCTAAAGAATGTTAAAATTAAAATTAAATATTTTACACCATACATCTACAGTATGTATCTCTTGACTTAGAGGGGACTGCATTGCCTGACACTTATTGTTAGCCTATCTTAAAGCTTCCAGGTTTCAGGCTGAATGCAAAAGGAGGTTTCAATTATATAGAGTACAGTAGCTGAACACACACTGCCTGCATTAGCCAAGCCAGTATGAAGTCTTTCACTGCTCAGTAAGGTGAAAAAAACAATAATTTTAAGCAGTAAATAATAGCTCTTAGAAACAGTTTGCGAAAAGCTTTGGTGATTCATAAATTAATTAATTCCAGACTACTCCAAGCATTGCATTGAGCTACTGCATTCAGCAGTTTAAGATACAGATGTGGCTTTGACCTGCCCAGCTGAGGGGGTAAAATCAAGCCAATAAGAAGTCTAACAGACCCCCATAAGCAATGTCCTGCTACAGTACATACTGTACAGTACTTTAGGTGATCTTGGAATGGGGTGTCGGATGTAAAATGAAGAATGACAAAGAAAGGTTTTTTTTTTTACCAATGTCTTTATTTAGTTGGGCTTAGTGGAGGGTTAGCCCTTCCCTCCCATAAATAACTGATTAAAAATTGTAACATTCCCCTTTCATTTAAATCAACATCTTAAGTTTTCCTGCATAACTAAAGAACCATTTGTAACGTCTTTGCTTGGTCCTACAGTCAACAAATCAAGGTTTACCATGGGTACAGACTAAATATCACATACAATATTTTTGCAAAAAAAAAGACCATTCTTTTTTTAGGGCTTTCTTTCTACATTGACTGTTACCAAAACTTGTGAGGATGAATAACAAGTCAACCAGCAATTAGAATAATGAATATGCTTAGATGTAATTCTATTAGAAATGCATTGACTTTCAGAGGCCTCAGAGAATGTAAACAGTTGAGATCTGAAAAATACAAAACAAATGTAATAGAAGGATGGTATTTATGCATAGGAAGACCTTTTATTTTAATTTCGAGGATGTGATAAAAAATAATACTGTCATAGCTTGCAGCAAAAATAAAAAATGAAAAGATGGACACTTACTGTATACACATGCTCATTAGTCAGAATACTTTTAAGAAAGTGGTCATAGGCATACAAAAATTCCATTCAACTATCACAAATCTAATTACAGTGACAAATACCATTTTGTATTGTGCACTTCGGTGACTTATGTTCAGAGACTGGAGGCAAAAATCTAACACAAGGATTTAATGTATACTGTACATAAATTGACAATTTAATCTATTACATAAAGAAAATCTAATAATATTTCATATTATTTCTTATAGTGCTTTAAAATGAAAAAGAATTTTGCTTACAATGAGTAAACTCTGAAGTAGCACTTACAGTACAGTTGTCATGTCTGAGCTATTACATTAATCATTTACCTTTGATATTACAACAACAGTAGACTTGTAAGCAATCTATCGTATTCTAATGCCATAGGATATTGCCTATACAACGTTACAATAATATATTGTAAGTTGTTTAAAAATATTGCAAATACCGTATATATACAGTATACAGTATATCAATAATTGTAATTCAAATGTCAGGGTGTTTGTTTGAGAAGGTATAATTGTTTTTGGTAGATCATACCAGATTTTTGTAGTCCTCATCTTACATCTCTAAAGGCCTAGAGTCAATGAAGTGTGCTGCAGAATTTGCTTGCTTAGATAAAAACTGATATTGTGTACGTCTTTAGGGAGATTTCTTTAAAAAATGAAGCAATCAGGACTAAAATATATCAGTGACTGGTGTGTTTTGTCATTTTAATTCAAGTGATAGAAGTGTGAGATTTATGTATACCCCTTTGGAATCATTGTTTCCTGTAACGCTTACGGCCGACAAGCACTGTGTGTAAGAGCCGGCGTACCAGAGCGGGTGACGTCACCGCCCTTCCCTGTGATAGCAGGACCACAGCTACTGGGCTGTAGAGAGATCTCTCTTTAGCTCACGGGGCTAGGTCGCTGCAGAGAGACGCGGAAGTCCCGGGTTCGAGCCTCCAGTCGGGATGGGGCCGACCAGATGCAGCAAGGGCGCCCGCCGGAGCCCCCGTTGCGTTACAGTTTCCAATAGTGTGGTACTGTACATAGATCCATTTTAAGTACATACTCCTGTATATCAAACAAGATTACAGTGTTGTATTTTAAGAAAACTTGAAGATAGAACTAAGAATAACCATTTTCCTCTGTATGCATAACAAATATTGACTATATAGGAAATGATAAATATTTGGGTATAACACAAGAGTCACATAATCCTTGATTTATAACGGCATGATCTCTGAAGTATGGGTCCCCTCTGAAATTTGATGACGTGCAGTAGCTATGATTATCAGTAATAGATCCATTAGACACCCGTCTGAAGACAGGAATCAAGCATTGATACTGTACATTATTGCTTCAACACTGTTTTCATCATTGCTTACTATAAATCCCAGATGGAGTGGACTTACAGTACAGTACATTACCAAATGGAAAGAAAATGATCTCCATAAAGAATACAGTATATCTTAAGATGCTTTAAAAGCATGAAGAACCCAACGCAGAGAAAGACAGAAACACAGCATTAAGTCAGAAACTGCATAAATGCAACAAAAGTACATTTAGGTCAGCCTCATAAACAAAATTTCCATAATCGCCCAGAGTCATAATGCCAATGTCTTTAGCAGTCTTACTTATTGATTCTTAAGGAAATATACAGGTAATGCAATGATCCAATGTCGATATTGAAAACACTCTCTGAAAAGAAAAATAATGTCTTTTTGATTTGTATATCCACTCATCATAGCACGTTTTCATCATGCTCACAGTAATGATCCCTGTACCCACACAAAGGAAATAAGGAATTGCTCAAATTGTTTTGTTGATATGCCGTTTGACTAATTGGTACTGATGCTATCTTTGGAACCACCCATCCACCAAGCCATTAGCTTTTGCTCACTATCGTATCTACAGCAATGTACAGGAAGTTCAGTGCCGATTGAAGGGGAGGTCATTGTGAGACTGAGGGTGCCTGGAATGTCATAGGTTCACTAGTTTGCTGGGAGCCAAGAGGGTTCTAGCTGAGGACCCTAACAAAGTTTGCCCAGTGCTGTATTTTGGGGAATCAGACTCAGTCAGCTAATACTGTAGCATGACCCAAACTCAAACATGTGGATCATAAAATCTCAACTGCTGTCCAGTGAGAACCACCTGAATAATGCACTATAATATGCAATAGAACAAACTTTGCACAATGAAAGCATTGAATAAAAAAGTCTTGTGAAAGTGTGCCAAACCTTCATTAAGAATGGAAAGCCTGTTAAAATGTTGTAACATACACTTTTGGAATGAGGCCATGCAGTGTTTCACTCGACCATTTTAAAGATGTCTCATATTATTCAAAGAGTAATTACTGTGCAAAGAAAATTTGGCACAAACAGTAGCTTTTACAATAGATAAAACCTATGCCCTGTGCAACCTCATCACCTGAGCCTTAGTCAGAATTAGATTTAGGTTTCTCTTCAGAAAGGACAGTCAAGACTAGACAAAGCTATACATACTGTATAGTATATCTATAATGTCCTATTGCATCTGTCAGACAAAGATAAATGGAGAGTGTACAGTACAGTATGTATGGGATATAGAAACTGATCCCTGATGCAATTTTAGTATTACAATCTTTTAATGTTTTTCATTATATATTTACTCATGATCATATACTGTATATATGATCTAAATATAATGATCTACAGTATATATGATCAAAATATAACAAATATTTTGAATCAAATTAACTTACTATTCTAAACCTTGCAGTAATCTACTTTAACGTAAGTACAGTATAGTACTTCACAATTAGGTTGTATACATTATGGATAAGCAACTTACTGTATGGATACCTATAATAGTGTATTGCTGAAAACATTGTTAATGATAACCATGATGGTGGTGATAATAATAATAATAATAATAATAATAATAATAATAATAATAATAATAATAATAATAATAATAATAATGGCTAAAGAGATACAGCATTAACACTCTTTTACTTAATGTATGGATCTCTTTTAGTCTATTTATTTAGCAAATAACTACTGTATGAAGGATGCTTTCATTTCAAGGCAGGAGTCTCTGGCTTTTTGTTGTTTTGTGACTCTTCAGATAAGAAATGGATAGATGGGTGCTGGAGGACATTCTGTAACATCTATGCATCTGCTTTACTGCTTAATGAGAAATGAAGCACGATAGAACACAGACAGCATGCAAAAAAACCCACAAAGCCAGTTACTTTAAGAAAACCATTGAGTGTCATTTCTCCTACAAGATAGAATGCACTCACTGAAGCCTTAATAATACAATGGGTTTAAAAATATCAAAATGTTTGTCATATAGTACATTTTAAAACCTTTTCAAATTAAGCTAGAGCTCTGCAGGAGTTTCCAGATATTCTCATTCCCGAATAGGCCAAAGACTAAATCATTGAATTAGCTAGCATAAACAGGCATGTAAATGGTGTGACTATCATGCACTGAGCTGTACTCCTTTAGAAGTGTACATGAATTTGAATTTTTAGTACAGTATGTCAAAAATTAACCTCTATATTACAACAGTCATTCAATAAACAGAGCAGTTGGAAATCTTATTTTTTTAGGAAAATTTGGATCCTAATATTATAATTAATCTCAGATCTTCGTTAAGTGTATAGATCTTGGAGCATGTAGCAGTGGCAACATTTGCAGAAGAAGACACTGCATTTATTGTGCAGAGCTTAATCGCTATTGAAGTCTAAATAAACTGCTGGGCTTCTGTATGTCCACTGAGCCATAATATTCATATATCTGACAATTAAGGGACCTCAAGAGAATGAAATCTCTTTCCAAGAAGAGCTCCCCTTTTACAAACAAGTCATTAAGACTGTGGTATTTTTAATCATGAAAACTGCAAGATATTGTAAGTTTATAACATCAGTTTTTGATAATTTCTGTGATATACTTTTGCTAAAAGCACATTCTATATTTAATGAACCACAGTATATTTTAAGCAAGGGAGTAAAAAAATATATATTCTGTTGGATACACCACATTTCTCGAAGTCAGATCAAGCTTTTATTTTACTTTTTGAAAGTTAATCATTTAAGGACTTCACATTGTACTATTACTGAGGTACTGTGTGTGAGACATTGTCATATACTGTACAATATACAGTGGTGTGAAAAAGTCCTGATTTCTTATTTTTTTGCATGTTTGTCACACTGAAATGTTTCAGATCATCAAACAAATTGAAATATTAGACAAAGATAACAAATAAACACAAAATGCAGTTTTTAAATGAAGGTTTTTATTATTAAGGGAAAATAAAAATCCAAACCTACATGGCCCTGTGTGAAAAAGTGAAAGCCCCCTAAACCTAATAACTGGTTGGGCCACCCTTAGCAGCAACAACTGTAATCAAGCGTTTGCGATAACTGGCAATGAGTCTTTTACAGCGCTGTGGAGGAATTTTGGCCCACTCATCTTTGCAGAATTGTTGTAATTCAGCCACATTGGAGG
This sequence comes from Lepisosteus platostomus, assembly GCF_059453375.1. NCBI lineage: Eukaryota > Metazoa > Chordata > Actinopteri > Semionotiformes > Lepisosteidae > Lepisosteus > Lepisosteus platostomus. Next base: position 29,264,878 of record NC_142623.1, read on the forward strand.
GTTTTCGAGCCTTAACCGCTTTTTTAAGGTCATGCCACAACATCTCAATCGGATTCAGGTCAGGACTTTGACTAGGCCACTCCAAAGTCTTCATTTTGTTTTTCTTAAGCCATTCAGAGGTGGACTTGCTGGTGTGTTTTGGATCATTGTCCTGCTGCAGAACCCAAGTGCGCTTCAGCTTGAGGTCACAAACAGATGGCCGGACATTCTCCTTCAGAATTTTTTGGTAGACAGCAGAATTCATGGTTCCATTTACCACAGCAAGTCTTCCAGGTCCTGAAGCAGCAAACCAGCCCCAGACCATCACACTACCACCACCATATTTTACTGTTGGTATGATGTTCCTTTTCTGAAATGCTGTGTTACTTTTACGCCAGATGTAATGGGACACACACCTTCCAAAAAGTTCAACTTTTGTCAGTCCACAGAGTATTTTCCCAAAAGTCTTGGGGATCATCAAGATGTTTTCTGGCAAAACTGAGACGAGCCTTTATGTTCTTTTTGCTCAGCAGTGGTTTTCGTCTTGGAACTCTGCCATGCAGGCCATTTTTGCCCAGTCTCTTTCTTATGGTGGAGTCATGAACACTGACCTTAACTGAGGCAAGTGAAGCCTGCAGTTCTTTGGATGTTGTTGTGGGGTTTTTTGTGACCTCTTGGATGAGTCGTCGCTGCGCTCTTGGGGTAATTTTGGTCGGCCGGCCACTCCTGGGAAGGTTCACCACTGTTCCATGTTTTCGCCATTTGTGGATAATGGCTCTCACTGTGGTTCGCAGGAGTCCCAAAGCTTTAGAAATGGCTTTTTAACCTTTTCCAGACTGATAAATCTCAATTACTCTGTTTCTCATTTGTTCCTGAATTTCTTTAGATCGCAGCATGATGTCTAGCTTTTGTGGATCTTTTGGTCTACTTCACTTTGTCAGGCAGGTCCTATTTAAGTGATTTCTTGATTGAGAACAGGTGTGGCAGTAATCAGGCCTGGGTGTGGCTAGAGAAATTGAACTCAGCTTTCCAAAGATGTGATAAACCACAATTGATTTATGTTTTAACAGGGGGGGCAATCACTTTTTCACACAGGACCATGTAGGTTTGGATTTTTTTCCCCTTAATAATAAAAACCTTCATTTAAAAACTGCTTTTTGTGTTTACTTGTATTATCTTTGTCTAATATTTCAATTTGTTTGATGATCTGAAACATTTCAGTATGACAAACACGCAAAAAAATAAGAAATCAGGAAGGGGGCAAACACTTTTTCACACCACTGTAAAGTATGAGCCTAAAGCAAAACCTATAGATGAAAGAATTTGTAAGATCACGCAGATACTGATTTGTCACAAATAGAGCAACATCTATCCTTTAATAACCTATTATTTTGGCTTCTGTTTCTCCCTTAAATCTCATAAAGTCTTAATTTCTAAACACTGTGAGGTTGAAAGCTGTTATACCAGACATTATTACTGTTTGTATAAAGGAGTGTTATTCTGCTTGACCATTGTAGATATCCTTAATTTCTTTCAAAGAAGTGAAGAAAATGGAAATGTAAAAGCCAGCCTTTGCAAGAGGTAGCAAATGATAAATAATACAGACGTTCCTCCTGCTACTCCAGATAAAGAAATGAGTGAATTCTTTATTTGTTACACTCTGCAAAATTGGATTCTGTTCAAAACATAACGTCTTAAATTAGTTTTATTTTTTGCTATATATTTAAGAGGTCATTTTAATATGGACACTTGCCAGCAAATGTTTTCATATTCAGAATGTTTTATGTCTTTCATGTGCAGAATGTTTTATATGCTGAATACGAAACAATCTCGATGTGTTGAGGTTGTTAATGTTTAAAACTGTAGGACTCTCATCCATGGAAAAAAAAAGCAAAGGACAGATGGAGAACTGAATGTGAAGTAATGTTCTTAAAAATAATAGAAATTTTATGACCCAGGGGTTTGAATATGAGAATTATTTTATCTGCCTTCTGGTTGTATACTGTAAGTTAATTTTAGAATGAAGTCTTCTCTCCTCTGCATATTGTTTTGTTTAATGCATTATACTGTATATCTGTTGGAATATGGTTTATATTGTGTAAAACATAAAAGCTAAATATTTTCTGGACCACATGAGCTAAATTTTTTATGATATTTTGAAACAAATAAACTAGAACAATTTTCTAGTCTAAACCATTTTGCTCTAATTTTGGGTGACTGATATAAAATTGTGTTACTATTAGTAAGGGATTTTTAAACATTGGTATCTTAAATTAACCAAGATTTAAACAAAACTTGTAAATATAATTTTGATCAGTGATAGTGTAGTAATGTACTGTACATCATTACTTCATGGAATCATAACACACTCTCCATAACTACTGTATTGCTTGCTAACCTTAGTACTATTTAAAAACTTGTTTTATGGATTAATGATTTTTATTGTCCTTTTTTTCTCGATAGCACATAAAAAAATAAATAATGTTCTACATGTGCAGATTTTTTTTGTCATAATACCAACTCAACTTATTTAATTAAAGTAGTAAACACTTATTGGAACTGTGGTAGCTCAGATGGCAAGTGTGTTTAGCTCCTGAGTGGAAGGTCCTGGGTTCAATCCCAGGTAGGAGCAAACAATGTAGCTTGCTCTAAATCCTTTCAAATGGCTCCCAGGTCCACTCAGCCTACTTTCCAGATGAGTGCTGGGTGTTAATCCTTCTAGGGGTAGAAGGCTGGCTGGAGTGTGATGCTGACCACATCACCTCCACTTCTCTTGTCAGATGGGTAAGAAAAAATGGTGGCCCTTGCCTTTATGGCCTGAAAAGGGGACCTAATATACCAAGTTAACCAACAGCAATTTAACTCTGAATAACATAATTGCAAAAACTAGCTTCAATGTTCTATAGATGGATAATCTTTAACTCAAAGTGGCAATATGACTTTATTATCCTTGTCTTACCTCTACAGTCAATAAAAATATACCCTGAGACACAGCATCCTAAATCTCATTTCAGTCACATTCCCCTGCTTCAAGTAGGATATGAAGCAACATGAAATCATGTGATCCAGGATCCTAATGAAAGGGAGTATAATGCCTAAAGAATTGAAAAAGACAAGTGAATTGAATTGCAATCAATTAAAGAATGTCTTGAAATAAATTTTGCCAAGCAGAATATATGCTATACACAGTTTTATCACTTTTTATAGGTTTTGGTTTTATATTTTGACATTTTTACTGCCTTATTGAATTTCTTTGATCTAGATAATCCCAGACAATTTAACAAAATAATCTGATTATCAATTTGTGCTTTTATTAGGTATTCATGTTTCCTGCAGCTATTGGGCAATTTTTCCACAAATACATTGGGATTTAATGCATTAAATTTCAAGACCATTCAAATGCATAAATCATAACACAATATCCTAAAGATCACCGCAAATTGTGAAATTTAGACAAACTACAGGTGGATTTCTGCACTTTTCCTTTTTTGTAACATAAATATCAATGCAGTTGTTTTTTTTTTATGAAATGGTACAGCAACTATAAGCCAGCAGCCATATCAACCTGCAGCTCTCAACTGGCTACCCACTGAAGCTAAGCTGCTGGTTACTGTAAGTGGTGTTAGTGGGACACTAGCGGGGACACTATACTGTACTGGGTGCTGTCTTTCGGAAGAGACATTAAACCGAGGTCCTGACTCTCAGGGGTCATTAAAGATCCCCGGGCATTAATCGATAACAGTAGGGAGTTATTCTAGTGTCCAGGGCCAAATTTCCCCCCTCGGCCCTTACCGTGGCCTCAAAATTGTCCCCATGTGTGATTGGCCTGCACTTGCCCTGCGATGGTCTGGCACCCTGTCCAGGCAGTACCCTGCCTTGAGCTCATTGCTTTCCAGGTAGGCTCTGGCTTTCTGCTACACCATATGGTATAAAACTGTTTGGCAAATGACATGACAACAACTATAAGCTACACGTCAAATGTAACCATTTGGTCCATCTTGCATTGAATTTCTTTGCCTGGACAATTTGAACATATATATTTTTGAGGCACAGGTAAAGGTTTATTCCATGCTGAAAGGAAAAGAAAATAGAAACAATGTAGGGCATGGAGCCTTCTTCGGGTATGACCTACTTTAATTTATATTTGTTTACTTCATTTTTTTTAGTAAAATATACAATTTGTGGGACAACTTTACAAGTACTATATCTGAATGAAACCCATACATACATGGGGAGAACATAAAAACTCCACACAGATAGCAGGACAAGTCCTAGTGCTGCAGGGCAGGAATGCAAACCACATCACTTCTGTGCCACATGGAACAATTTTATCAAGTATAACGGGTTTTCTGTTGTTAAATCAAGTCAAGATATCTTTACTCCTGATTGTAACAGTTCAAGCTGAGTTTGCAAATTAAGAGTAAACACAAGAGAAATCTCTCCGCAATTATAGGAAAAGCTTCCTTATATAAAACAAATTCAATCTCAGCGCACCTTCTCTAGTGCTCAACATCTCTAGTTGCCACTGAATCGGTTTTCGTTTCTAAAATATTAGATGAATACTGTATACTTTGCTCAGACTACTGTATCAAGGATATTGAACACTGTATCTCCATTCTAATTATGCAATCCCATGTACAGTAATTATTGCCAAAAGGACAGAAGTAAAACCTCAATAGCTTTCATCCATTTATTTTCAGTACATTAACCATCCATTAACCAACACAGGTTAATTACCAAACTATTTTCTTTATCCAATTCAGGATCTCAGAGGAGTTGGAGCCTATCCAGGGAAGCAAATGGCACACGTTGGAATACACCTTGGGTCCTGTCCAGGTCATCTCAGGAGACACACAATCACAGACACAAACACAAACAAGCACACACTCACACCAGGGCCAGTTTTTCCAGAAGTCAATAGACCCCCCAGTATGTCTTTGGACCATGGGAGTAAACCAGAGCATCCAGAGGAAACTCATGCAAACACAGGGAGAATACACAGATAACACCACAGGAATTGAATCCAGGGCCCTAGCTTTGCAAGGCAGCAATGCTAACCACTGCTTCACCATCTTGTCCACATTGACCACATTGATTGTAACCCTGGTGCCCTGGGTAGAAGCCTCACTCTATATGAACTTCCCAAAGTTCCTCCTAAATTCATTTGGTAAAACAATCTCAAGCTGAGCTGTGCAGTTTGGTTGTTGGCACATAAGGATTTATTTGTATCACCAGGCGGGGGTTGCACTTCAATACTGAATGATGTGGGTCTTGTCCTATATATATATATAACATTACTTTATTAACCCTTTACAATTTCTCGCGTTAGGAATGATCTTTTTGCATACCCCAGCTTGCTCTCCATGAGACACACAGACAGGGAGAGAGCCTGGGGTCAGAGCGCGGGGTCTGCCATTGTATAGTGCCCCTGGAGCAGTCAGGGTTAAGGGCCTTGCTCAGGAGCCCAACGGAGTAGGATTCCTCCACTGGCTGCAGGATTTGAACCAGCAACCTTCTAGCTACAGGCACAGATCCTTAGCCACAGAGCCGCCGCTCCGCAGTGTACAGAACTTTGAAATTTGTTGGTATAACAATTATTACATTAATGATGAATTATATCAGAAATTATTTTTGAAACCTCACAAGACAATCCCTATAGTTTTAACAAGTTGTCAGTGACCAATGAAACACTTACACCATAATCATAAAATGTCCCAATCAAAATAGGGAATATACCCACGAGCTTATAACAGTCTGTCACAGTCATATAGTCATATAGTGCTCTTTAGCCTACATAATCCTGAGGCACAACCTTTCACATGCTTTTGTGAAGATAATATTGTTGTCTTCACAATGACCAATGTTAAATAATTACCATGGCTCAATCTGAAAGTTACACATTTTAATTACAATATGTCTGAATAATATTATGTCTAGGGTTGTGCATTATTGCTTACCCTTGACAGGATTGATTGGCTGACTTTTTCTTGATACTGAACATTGCACTATCATGATGAGACAAGGATAGCAATCATAAAGCTTTGGCATTTTGTATTATAAATGCATTATCTCTTCACATTTTAATCAGTCATCTTTCACACAACCACTACATTGCACAATTTGCTATGGAATTACATTCTGAATTTTATACTCTTAATAATGTACAGCACAAATCATTTTAAATTGGTATTAATACAGCTCATATATTTTCTGTTAACACACATATTCAAGCTCTACAATAGTCAATAGATATTAAAAACTACTTAACAGAATCTGACGACTTGCAATTTAAGACAGATAGTCAAATAAATTTGGTGGAATTCTGTTATTTGTACATTGAGGAGTGAAAATGAACCACCTCTATTGCATATCTATTGACTTTTGATTTCAGTGTAATAGAAAGATTTATGAATTAATGAATATCCATTGAAAGTCATTTTGTGATGATGAACTAAAGTGTCTGCTGGCTTGTGATTGATTATGCAGTATCTAATTTACCAGCTTCCCGAAGGACCACATTACCGCAGGGCCTGAAACTCTAGCTTTTTGAGCCCAGGGAGGGGAGACCAGTGGAAGATCATTGTGAAAGAATACTGTATTTCCCCTGCCAGGACAGAGTCAAATTTGCCTTTTGTAGATAGATTGTCTTCATATACTGTACTGTACCATATATTTTCCCCTAAACAGCCTTTGCTCATACCTACTGTATCTTCAAGGATCGACTGATCCTTGTCTCCACAGCTCTTCACTATGGAAATTTCCCCATCCATCTCCTGCTTTGTCTTCCTACTCTACTTGAACATCTATCCCTTCTATCCTCACTCCCGTACTCTTCTCCCTCTCCTCCTCTTGCCTTCCTACACATTTTCTGCTACATTCTGGAACTGTCAATCACCTTTGAACCAAGCAGACTTCATCTCTGTTTTTGCCTCTAAAGTCTCTTTTATTTTCTTAATATCCAATCAAAGCTTTATCTCTTCTCCTTTCCTCATTTTTATGTGCTGTTCAACCTTCTCTGCCTTGCCAGTTGGTGTGACATAATATAGTAAAGTATACTGTATACAGCTTAGAGACTTTTCTTTAAAACCACAAACATGCTCCCCCTTTTAAAAACAAGACCACAATGCCAGCCGATTGATGTTCTGACCATTCGAATGGTGAGGCTGGCCTCACCATGACAAAAAGGATATACTGTAGGCTTCCTTTTTGTCGTGAGATGTCATGAGATGTTATTTTGATACACTATAAAAACTTACACTTTTCTCAATTGTCAGACATCAGAGTGGATAGAAACATTGTAGATTTTGGATTGAAAGTCAAATTTCAACCTCCTATATCACCTCCTATAACAAATGCAGAGTCTGAAAATCAAAGGCTCATTTAATCCTGAAACTGCTGATAAGGATAAACACAATTTTTAAATTATTAATCATAGCAATCACTTGAAAGAAAAAGTGATTTCCTTGGGAGCTGGACATTTGTAAACACAGAGCACATCAGTAATAAGTAAGTCATAAAAAACATGCATACTATGTGGCTGGGTGTACTGATTTGAATATTCATGGTCATATACAGTTTGGTTGACAAAATTTAAACATTTTTAGACAAACAAATTTAGACATCATCACCTAAAGGAGAACTGCAGTCCCAGTTTCTCAGACCAGTTATTAAATCTAGGTTTTACAATAAATTAATTAATGGTATTTCAAAATTTGTATAAATTCCAAATTAAACACAAAATTGTGAACCTTGTGCAAGTACAGCATGCACATTAAAATTGCTGCCATACAGCTGGTCTCGACACAGGCGAAAGCAAGAACTCACAAGAATGACTTAAATCTTTTTTGTGAGGTAAATTGGAGGTTTTACACTAAATGTGTACATTTTACTTTCTTCGTGCTTTGAAAAGCACTCATCAATGCTGATTCTTTCTAGTCCCAAAAGATAAAAATAGGGTTTCAGTTTCCCTTCGAATAGATTTAAAAACAGCATCCCAAAATTCTATGGACAGCCCAGTCTGTAGAAGCTGGTGATAAATATCACAAAACACAAGGAATTAAGAATTCTTCCACAGTTAATGGCAAACTGATAACATTAGTCAAAGAGAAAAGAAGACGCAAACCCAATCATCTACTGTAACAATCATGCAGGTGTAGTTCATAACAGACATTGTTCTTCTACAGCTCCAAGATGAATCTTTTAACATAATGCAACATGCCATACTGTCTGGACTAACAACCAGCAGGAAGCAGGAAGCTCTGCTATAAAAAAGTTTAAAGAATAAAGAAAGAGGTTTGTTCCTCTGTGGACCACAGCTGTCATAAACACTACCACAGTGTAGCCAGATCTTGTCAGATTTCCAAAGCACGGCAAGGCTCAGTATTGGGATGGAAGACCTCCCAAGTAAACCAGGTTGTTGCAGAAATACAGTAAGTGAATCTCTTCCCTATGGATTTTACATTCCAAACCATTGCCCCAGTAAGATGACTGGGGACACTGTGGTGCATAACAAGCTCTATTCTTTGGATGAAAAGGTAAACAGAGGTACATACAACTTGATCATTAAGGAACCCATGACACATTTTACAGTTTTTGGAAACATTGGGGTCTTGGTAAATTCTACATTAATGTTGCATAATCCAGTTGGTTGTCCTTTAACTTCGTATCCAGTATAATCCAGAAGATTCCTCTTAATTAATATATTTAATAAGTGTTTTACAGTTTATCTCAGTTCTTCAAATATATTAATGTATTTCTGCATTTATCCAAATTGCGTCTTTTAAGTTTTGTTTTTCCTCCTTTGTTTACTCTGGGTAAGGGTATCCAGTAAGCATGTAAATAATTGTAATAATGATAATAGTAATAATAAAGTAGTCCTGCTGCCAGGGGCATCAATGACTTTGAAATGGTCATTTGACTGGAGACCAGCCAAGCACACTTTAAAATGAATCAGCTAGGGAAGTCTTTTACACTCCCATGTGGTTCTGAATTCTGTAACAAATCTTTTTTTCTATAACACAAACATAAACACCATTATAAAACCATACTATAAGAAAGGTTATGAACTCAAGCAGGGTCTCCTAGTTTGGTTTGTATTAGTTAATACATCAGACAATCAATTGCGATTTCTTTTTGTTTCTGAATGATTCTATGGAAAACAAAAGGCTCCAGACCCTTGTGAATGTTGAGAACTTACTTTAATTAGAACTTAGAACATACTGCCTGTAACACAGATTTAAACAATAATACAAAACATATGAACATAAGAAAGGTCATGAGTCTTCTTGCCATGTAGCTAGTTTGGCTCATAATAGCTAATAAATTAGACAATCAGTTGCTTTTTCTGTTCTTCTGTATTTATGGAAAACAAATATGCACAGATTTAATCTTAAATAAAAAAAACATACAGTATGTACAACCTCTGCCACCTTTATATTACTTAATGTGATATTTTTTTCTTAGTGATGCTTTTTTTATGGACCCCAAATGGTCATTTATGAAGTCTGCATTTTTATAGAAGGTTAACTCCATAGTCTCCCAATCCAGTGAAAAAAGGATCATTGTTGTTTCACTGCTGTCCTGAAAATCTGACACATTCCAAAAATTCAGGTTAAATACTGCATTGCACCAGTGCTACTAGGAGTGTCAATAACAAATTGGTTTGTATTTCCCATTTTCTGTAATTTGTTTTGAAAAACATATCCTAATATCGTCCTGTGAATGTGCATAATACCTTCTTTACCAATAGTTAAAAACTTTACAAAAATGGCTTCATTGTTCCCAGGTTTCTTTACCAGTACACAGTGGCTTCATCATTGGTTTATCTGTTGCCTTCTCCTAGAAGAAATGTATTCTTAATTTGTTGGTAAGTATTTTTGTCAAGCTAGAGCCCTGAAAATAGACACAACTACTTGCTGACGAAATTATTCTCCTTTTTTTTCCCTTTGAAGATTCACAAGGTAACCAACCAAATATTGCAAGAGCTCCCCCTAATGGAGTTATTGTATTCAGATAAGATCATGAATTATGTAAGGATGTAAGACAATTGCAATATTTCAGCAATTTAATATTTTAAATACACTCCTTATTAATATGATTAAGTTTGGGCTGTCAGAGTACGGAATATGTCAGGGACGTTTTAGAAAATGACAAGGTTTGTTAATTTTAAAATAAAATCTCAGTTGGTTGACTTCAATATTCCTAAGACTTTTTCAGAAGGAGGGTGACATTTGCAAGCCTTTTAAGCTGTCTATGATGAGAGTTTATACCACCTGACTGTAATGGCACAAATCAGCTGAGGACAGGCTCTGTCAAAGTCATGAATCTGTATTCCGACTGTATTGTAGCTTCACATACGAAGTTAAAGGACAACCAAACTTAATTTGATTTTCGCCTCATGATGAAGGCTTATAGATTCCAATTCTTTTCCTGAGCTGCAGACATGACATGATTACTGGACTTGCGAGAAAGACAGAACAATACAGTATGAACTGACAAGTCTCTGAATTGGAGAAAAATGCTTCCTTTTAAAGACAGAAAAAAGTACAAATACTGTACTATATCATGTAGATCTGTGGATTGTAAACTGACAATTGAACAGATAATTCCCAAGTTAACCCTGTGAAACAACAATCCTTAGTAGTAGTAGTAGTAGTAGTAGTAATAATAGTTGTTTGTACCCATGAGCAATATACTTTAAATATTTTCCTCCACTGTCAAAGTAGGTTACAAAAGCAAAGAAAAAAAGATACACCATACAAAATTCAAGACATAAGTAATTGTAAGTTTTTTTGAGAAAATGTCAGCCAAATAAATATATAATAGAATTTGGTTTTTTTTCTAGAAAGAAGAGTTCTATTGCTGTTTCTGACCAAGTCACTTTAATTTCATACAATTTAAACAGTAGTTTGGACAATCAGTTGATATTTGTGAACTCATGAAATGTAACACATTAATTAATTAATTAATTAATTAATGTACACTTTTCATATCACATTGCTGAAGTTCTATGTTTTGAGACACAATAGTAAAAAATGATCTAGGTTCGTAACAATGTTATTTACAGGTTTAATAAGTTTATTCCTAAAAGTTAATTGAGCATTTCACAAATACCTTTTTCACAAATTTCCCAAATACAGAAAACCTTCTCTGAACTGTATGTAAATTCACAATAATATAACCTTTTATATTTGTTTTGACTTTTGAGTTTGATATGTAGAATATTCAGTACTTTTAAGCTTCAATTGAATGTTTCTTATCCTGACTGGGTTTTAGAAGAGAAAGCATCCTAACCTACACAATGTTCCAGTCCAGACTACCAGTCCAGACTATTTAGGATGTGTAGTTTTAAGTAGATCAGCCACTGGGTGACAGGGTTAAGTATGGTTCCATGACACACTGTGTAAAATGTTAATCCAAAGTGATTTACATTTGTACTCATTATATTGGCATGCATTTACTAAAGCAAACTGAGCAAAGTAACTTGCTGAAAAGTACTATAATAAATAAGAGATCTTTATCAGTGAAATTGTTCTCTGACAGCACAGGATTTTTAAAGTTTCTCAGGCTGTTTCACTCAAGAATGAGTAACGGCTCAGTCATCTAGGCTGATTCTGATGCTGGCCTGCTTTAGTATTCCTTCAGGGTTAGGATTTTTCAAGAATGATTTAGACTGGATCAGGCCAGGGGGTAGGAGGTGTGGGGTGTGGTCAACTGCAAAATCCATTTACATTACCAATAACGATGGGTCAGTTCAGATCTGTGGGCAAAGATCAGAGGCCCTCTTGGTTCCTCATCCACCATAGTTGATGATTTTCCAACAACCATCATCTTGTGACTAGTCAATGCCAACACCATACCTGTGACAACCCCTTCCATTTTGTTTAGGTGGTTTATGTCAGAACTGGATTTGACCTGATCAAAGCACAGGTCTTCAGCACATCAGGCCAAATCACCATCTACTCAGTTTTTCTACTCAGATTCCCTCTGAGGTTCAGCAGATCAGCCAGTCTGTGACCACCTGGGATGCAGTTTCTAATCAAACAGGGGGTGGCTTGTTGAGATGTAGTATATCACCATAGCATGTTTGGTTTTATCAGAGAGAACTCAAAGACACAGACATACTGTTATGTATATTTACATTTTGTAACAGAGAAAAACGATGAGGAGTGCCCTTTGACTCCATTAGAGATTTTGCTTTAACTCTGAGAGAGCTATTAAATTCACTTTTCAGAGTAGCCAGACATTTAGTCTTACTCCCCAGGATCTTAGATTATTTTTGTCTGTGAATGTGAATCCTGGAACCAAGTCAAGAGAATACAAAACCAGACAGATAGGTGAACTGGAAATTATCTTTGGAGGTGCCCAAGGACAGAGGAGTACTTAGTAAAGAGGTTAAAAATCAAATTATTAAATGATCATATTTTAAAAATATACATTCAGTAATACAAGTCCAATTTAATACAATTAACTGTCACCGTTACTTGGTGAAAAGGACCTTCAATATTGTTGCTAAAACCACTGACTGTATCATTTGTCTCCTCATCTGCCTGCGCATGTACAGTACTCCCCTTTGTTTTATTCAATTAAAACTGAGCCACAAGGAGAAAATTTAAACTCTACACAAAAGGCACTTCAGCCCTGTACTGAAAGCAGGTACTTTGGAGTGTGAGATAGCTGTGCCAATTGCCACACATCTTGTAAATGTCATGCCCTCTTCAGCCAGAGGGCATTCCCACTCTATCCAGTCCCTAGTTTCCTCTGCTTTGCTGTCCTTCCGGTGTCACACTCCCTGGGGCTATATATTTCCGGGTCACTCATTCCCCTTCCTCAGCATTGACGTTCGGATATCCTGAGCACCAGGTCACCCCACATCCGCTGACTGAGGGCATTGGTTTCTATACCACTCCTGAACTGCTGAGCCCGGGCTAACCTCCGTCCAACCGCTAAGCATAGGGCCTTTTTCCACTCTCCTGCCATTCTACGGTTCATCTGTGACAGTAACATATACAGTACATGTACTGTACATCTAAACTGCTAGTGCACATCTCTTCACAAACAAGAAATGATCCATTCAGTAGCTGAATTCAGATACTCTAACAGCTTGCATCACCTGCTTACTTCCACTCTTCCAATGTTTGTTTGGTGGAATGGAAACTTTTGAAGTTGAATTTAAACATGTGTACACTACATGGTTAGGATAATTTATTAGTACACACAAAAATGTTTGCTGCTAAACATAATTTACTTAATTTAAATAGAGATGCCAACATTTATAGAGATAGTGGACAACTCGACTAAAATTAATTCAGTAGATTTTTTGTCGTTGTTGAATGTGAGTCATCCTGTGCATCCCCTATGACCCTTAGAAATATCCTTAGGGAAATGTATAACAGTGGGCTAGAGATACCATGATAAGTTACTGTCGCCAACAGGCTCAAACTTTATGCTAAGAAAAAAAGTCCGCAGATAAATTGATCAAACCCCCCTCCAAACTTCCCCTCCAAAAATAACCTCCAGACATAACCCTCTCTTATGATACCGTATGAGTATAATAGAACAATTAAGTGTAAATACAATAACCCTAACCTTGACCGGAGCTGAACTAAGCAGTTTCATCTTAATGTCATATTAAAGTGATTATTGTTCTTTAAAATAATAATAATAATGGTCAGGCTAGATTCTCATATTTTAGAAAGTGACATTCAAAGGTTTCAGATATCACAACAAAAGAAACGACCATACACTTCTGATAATGTTACGTAAATTACATTACATAAACCTGGCTGCAAACATAATATGTAGGTGTTATTTGTGGTATGGGGGAAAAATATGACAATGATATTTAGTATTCAAAATTGGGCAACTGATTTAGATTTTTTAATCACACCTCCGCAGAAATGTGTCATAATTCTCCTTGTAGAGATGCGTTCCTTTTACATTAACAAGAGAAATAAAGCACTAAGACAGCAGATTGCTCAGAATTCTGCCATGAATCCATGATCTTAGCTTCTTTTTAAATTAATTTAAAATACACTTCTTTATATTTGTTTTATCTTTAGGGGGTGGAAAGTAAGATTGACAGATTATCTTTAAATAAATAACATTAAATAAGATATGTAAACACGTGTGAAATTAATAATAATAATAATAATAATAATAATAATAATAATAATAATAATAATAATAATAATAATAATAATAAAAATGTAGCTGTGCAAGAGGGATTACTCCATAATCCAGGACAAAAATGTCACTAAAAGATGGAGCAGGACGCAGGATTGCAAAATGTCCAATCTCTTGTTTTTGTACCTCTTTGAGTTTCTATAATAAATCCAGAGCTATTCATCAATGAAGTGCTTGTTCACCAGTTTTACCTTTTTACAAGTCTTGACTTTGCTGAATAACTGTAAGAGCTACAAGAGCATCTGGCTCAGTTTGGAAGAAGAAACTTAAAAGACTTCAGGGCTCCACAACACTGTCCCCGACACTATGGGATAGCATCCTTTGTGGCAGTTTTCTCTCTTCAGCACTTACCTCAGTCCCTGGAGGAACAAAAGTCCATTATTAAAGCCGAGGCGAATGATATGCCTGAACAAAAAATCGATACTTCTCCTGCTTAGCTGACCTGAGTGACAACTTCAAAATAAATAGATGGGCACAGAGGGAGATGCTTGGGTTTTAATGAAATGCATGAGGACAGGCTATTTACTGATGATACCATCAAGCCCTCCAGTTTTACCCAGAATTCCCAGGAGTGCACAGCTTTTGCAAATAGCCCTGTTTACCTTGTAAAGGATTTTGATTTGCACTGAAGTTAGGCAAGTAATGTAAAGTCTATGTGATAGGCTGTGTCATTGTGGACTCAGGAATAATGTATTTGATCCAATATTTTTATCATGAAATCTTAAGAAAAGTCCAGGATGAGAAGAAGCAATTTGGCCCATCTTGTTTGTTCAGTACTGTAAAACTAAGTGAATCCAAAGAGAGGATTCACTCAGCTGCTTCTTGAAAAAGCCCAGAGAATCTTATCTCAGTCTCCTTTGCACTAGACTGAAGACATTTAGGTCTGCCTGTAGATGACAATCCCCAGACAATCTGGATCATTCTTCTTTTCTTTCTTTTAAATCTTTCAAAGGATATGCTCTAGTACACATTTTGTTTTGGTATAGTGACCACATCAGAACAGAAAATTCTTAAATGATCTATTATTAATGTATTTTGGAGTCTGAGCATGCTGTAACCTCCCTTGAATTTCACACACTGTACTGCATACCCAACCATTCTGCTTGCTTTTTTTATTGCTTTCCAGCACTATGTCCTAAAAAAACCCAATCTGATTTGTATAGTACTGTAAATGCTCTTGTGTGGATCACTTTTCTCTTATTAACATTATATGTAATTTCAGCACAAACCCTGATTTTGACTTTTTATAGTTTTGCTGCAGTTTTATTTGTTTTACCCCTCCCCACCTATGTACTGTAAGTAGCATCTTAAATGCAACTGGTTTACTGACTGTACTCTAAATCATTGATACTGCTTGGAAGAGCAATGTTCTTGAAGCAGATCCCTATAGTACACCACTGTTTACATCTGCCTATTACAGTTTATGTAACCTAAGATGATTTCCTGTTTCCTGTTCATTAACCAGATCTTGATCAATGTGTAATCCTGTACATAACCATGAATTCCCGTGTCTTTGAATTTCAGTATGGACCGCTTATGAACGACCTTATCAAAAACGTTTTAGAATTATGTCATGCCATATGCTTTAGTAATATCAGTTGATCTTGCTGCTTGTTTGAAGAATACCTTCCCCTTTTAAGTCTGTTTAGACTGACTCTTAAAATATGCTTTAATTGTAAATATTCTAATTTAGCTATTTTTCCATAATTTAAGCACTAATTGAACAAAGACTGATTGGTCAAAAGTTTCTGGTCAAGTTTTAACCCCTGTTTTATTTATTGGTGTTATACTTACATTTAAAATTCTACAAACCTAGCTGAGAGTGTTGCGATAGTAAACGCCTCCTCTTAAGGATGCTCCAGCCCTTCCTTGTTTTATACTCATCTCCCGCACCTGCTTCCAGTTCCAGCCCCCCGTGCTATATAAGCCAGACGTTCCTGCCTATCGGGGCTCAGCTTTGGAAGATGGACGCTCGGAAACACGCCTACCAGGAGCGACTCGACAACACAGGCTTCATCAGGGCGTCCGGACCTACTGAGTCCGGGATTAAGGAGTGTCTGGTCCCGTTACTCCCTTTTTATTCCCCTGACCCTCCTCCAGATCCTGCTCCGGCTTTTAACTCTGTTTGTCTGTCAGGATGGATCACCCTGTCTTGGACATTTGCTACACTTATGGATTTGCCTCGGACTCCATTGGACTCTTTGCCTCAGCCACACCTCCCCCGAACACCAGTGCACCATGGACATGCCCCCTGTTTTCCTTCCAATCCCTTGCATGCCTTTTTCCCTGTGTTTTCTTCACTTCCCCCCGGATTGTGTTGCCTGCATAGGGTCCTAAAAAAGAACGCTTCGTGACAAAGAGTCTATGAATAACATCCCTCATGAACCACTGAGAAAGTACCATTATGTCCTAGTGTATTATTAGTAGTCCCTACAGAACCTCATTGTCAGCTTTTGCCCAACACTGATTGAGAACTTTCTATAACAGACATTATCGATGTCAATATTTCAATATTTTCTTACACTTGGACATTTTAGTGATCAATTTGTTTGAGTTGTTAACAATGACTCTATATTCATGTCTTTCCAAATCCCTGCTTGTGAACTTATTCATGCTCAGTCACTTTCATTTGTATTCTGCTTTTTGTAAACTCAAAGATATTCTAATTTTAGTCTCTTTCAAGAATTTATATTGGACATTTTATAATTACCATTGATTTTATCCAAAATGTTCCCTTAATTATATCTTGTTTTTTTAAAAGATATTAAGAAATATGTCAATAATGTAGTGTGCTCTCACGAGGCCCGAGTTCTGTAGGGGTTTGGGCATTTACGGGGACAATTATTAATTGTAGCCGTAAATCACAAAATGATTCTTTTAATGGCTTTAGAATCCAACCTTGTGATATAACTCAAACAACGCACACACACAGGTACTAATACACGAGGATACATTTATTAATACATAGAATATGCATGTCAACCTAACAGATCTTATCGTGAGAGTTATCAGAATACAAAATATATATATTCATTCAGTTACGAAGGGTTACATATATCAAGAGGACATACGTTCGGTATATTATTCATTTAGACCGTTTCATAAATGAACTCGGTTATAACTCCTACATTAGATACTCAAAACAAGTACATAACTCTTAGGAATTAAACTGATATCAACTGGTTGGGATAACAATTGAATTCTAGAGCCGTAATGCAGTGAAGTTGAATACTCATCCAATCTTTGGTGATTCAGATCTCCTGCGGGCACAAAGAAACAGTTGCAGGCTTGTTGCTGTCCAATCCCCGCTCTCTGGCTCCGTGCTAGGCTGTGCTGTTCGGCTTGCGACAGTGCACTGCTGATGCTCACTGACCGGCTAGTTAGTGTTGGCTTTAACTAGCAAAGTTTGTGCACAGGAGAAAAGATGACTGTGGGTCCCAGCAGGTCAGGAAGAGGACCGGTTCGTTCCTGATGAAGCTAGTTCTGAATACTGATTCAGCTGTCCACAGTTCCGACCTGTTCACGAGGCTTGCTGCTGGTGATAACTTTGGGTGGATCCTCTGGTTACTCTCTGGCAACCTCCGCTCTAGACTCTTAGAACAGAGGAAAGTTCTGGCATTGTTCAGGCTGAGTCTTAGGATGGTCAGGAGGCGCGCTGCGAGAATGTCCTGCCATTGGGAGCCTTTCTGCTCCTGGGCCGTCCTGCCCTGGAATTGTCTCGCACCCCTGGAATTCTCCTTCGAGATTCTCCTACTCCAGGCTCTCTGTGTTGCCTGTTTTTACCTGGAGGAACTTCAGCTCGTTCATTGGCTGAAAGTTTCGTGGGCATCAGAGACCCACGTGGGTTACTCGGCCCTACCAGTCCCTGATTGGTTGATCAAGGTGAGATATGAGTCATTTACTCCTGACACTTAGGAATGCAGTCCAGATGTCCATCTGGCACTCCCTAGACAGATAGGCACCAATGGATGACCATTGATCATGATAGCCAGGCTTAGCTAAGTGCATCCCCATTTGGGAACTGTCCCTTATCAAAAGAAACCTTAAATCAGCCTGCATTAATAGTTTCTCTGTGGCTGCACCACAGAGATGAAGAGAGAGATGGGGCCTCATTTGGGAAAGCACAGCAACACTTCTGTCTTATTAACAAGCATTGCCGCTACAATAACAAAATATTCCCCAATATAAGCCTTTATATTGGCAGGGCAGGAAGCAATCACTTACCATTTCAACTTTTTCTACTGTATATTGCCTATTACAATATTTCCGTTTATGCTTGGAAAACTGAAATGTACAGTACCAATAACATTGTTATATTTGCTATACTATATAATTACTATAATGATTTCATTTTATATCATGCTATCTGCATCCCTGCCTGCATTAGGTGGTTTATTATATAATAATATAATATTCAAGATTCGGAGAATTCTGTGGACTGTTCTAAAGGGAATTCAAAGGAGAATTCCAGGGCAGGACGGCCTAGGAGCAGAAGGCTCCCAAGGGCAGGACATTCTCGCAGCGCGAGACTCAGCCCGGACAACCACGGAACGGCCAGTGTGTCCGAGTGCCAGAACTTTCCTTTGTTCTAAGAGTCTAGAGTGGAGGTTGCCAGAGAGTAACTAGAGGATCCACCCGAGGTTAGCACCAGCAGCAGGCCTCGTGAACAGGTCAGAACTGTGGACAGCTGAATCACTATTCAGAACTAGCTCTTCATCAGGAACGAACCGGTCCTCTTCCTGACTTGCTGGGACCCACAGTCATCTTTTCTCCTGTGCACAAACTTTGCTAGTTAAAGCCAACAGTGAGCATCAGCAGCGCACCGTCGCAAGCTGCACAGCACAGCCTGGCACCGAGCCAGACAGCGCGGATGGGACAGCAACAGCCTGCAACTGTTTCTTTGTGCCCGCAGGAGATCTGAATCCCCAAAGATTGGATGAGTATTCAACTTCAATGCATTACAGCTCGAGAATTCAATTGTTATCCCAACCAGTTGATATCAATTTAATTCCTAAGAGTTATGTACTTGTTTTGAGTATCTAATGTAGAAGTTATAACCAAGTTCATTTATGAAATGGTCTAAATGAATGATATACTGAACGTATGTCCTCTTGATATATGTAACACTTTGAAACTGACTGAATATATACCTTTTGTATTCTGATAACCCTCTCGATAAGATCTGTTAGGTTTATATGCATATTCTATGTATTAATAAATGTATCCTCGTGTATTAGTACCTGTGTGTGCGCGTTGTTTGAGTTATGTCGCATGGTTGGATTCTAAAGCCATCAAAAGAATCAACTTTGTGATTTACTGCTACAATTAATAATTGTCTCAGTAAATGCCCAAACCCTACAGAACTGGTGCCTTCAGAGAGCCACTATGATTACATATTTGGCGTCCCTGAGCCGGTTTTCCTACAGTGTACACTTGCAATATTTGCATGGTGCGTCCTTGGATTCTCAGGCCAGACAAATGTCACTTCTAAATTGGTTTGCAGGAATGAAAGAAACTGGTTAGTTCAAGGATTCACTAATCAATAAAGTTACCATTAATTTGTGTAGGAGGCACTTTTGTACAATAGGAGACCCCCTTCCATAAAATCACACATTCCCTGCTTCACCAAATTCAATGCAAGTTGACTTCAATAATGCAAAAGTCAGTGAAACACTCACCATGACAACTCCACACACATTGTCTTCTGTCAGGTCTGTCAAGTGCAAAACAGCTTTCATTGTCAGATCAAACACTACATCACTCTTTCAGCAATATTCTATGACCCTCAGAAGATAGCAATTTAGTCTTACAGCTATCAACATGTTACCCATGAATGGTCTCTTGAGCATGCAGATGGAGATCAGCAGCCTTTCTGCTGATGCATGTGTTTATTTCTTCCTGGAATTTCTCTTGCTGTAGCCAGAGATGAGAATTCTTATAAGAATTATGTAGATGGATCAGGCTGATGTGATGGTACAGTACGGGTGTAATGACCCTCTATCTTCAGGGATATGTCCAGTCTGCAGTCAGTCTCCTGGTTCCTCTGGATTACTCTGCAGAGTCTGTGAAGCGAAACGTGTTATTTTCTGGGTAATATTTCAAACAGACTAGCCTTCAATCATGCCAATAACAACTAAATCACCTTCATTAACCAAGCATTGTCATGCTCGCTGTTTTTAACTTAATTAGAATTTTGAAAGTCTGTTTACACAGATTATTATAAATTCATTTGGAGATTTTATCTTAACTCAAACACCAAGAGGAGAACACTTGGCATTTTAATCAAATACCTTGATCTTAGTATTTTGTTAATCTAAGGAACAATATTTCTCAAACAATTAACAAATCTCTATGCTCATAATTTAAATTTGTACAGTTATCTGTGTGCCTAGTAAGCTTATGATGTAAGGTTGTTACATTTTAATTGCGATTCAGGATGTTTAAACTAAACTAGTTCTAGTTTTAAAGCTCTTCTGTGACCATTCACTTTATGCCCACCAAACCTGCTTGGGCAGAATGATGATGTCCTCACTAAAATTGGGTAAATCTCTGAAAAATAAAATTGCGGCAAGTTTTAATTGTGCTCTCATTTTAAGAGAACTGTAACATAGCTTTTTTCTAGGTGACTTCATCTTAATCCAGATAGTTACAGTAGGTGTTCAATTTTGCCTTAAAGCTATGGAGCGTCCTCTGTGATCCACAGGATATAAGGTCACCTGGGCATAAAAATGAATTTTGGGAAAAAAAGTAATTTTCTCTTATACTTCAGGCAGCTACTCTTATCCAATATTACTTTCAACTCTCCATCAATATGGGAATTCAACAGATTTTACCTGAAACTTTATAGGCATTCACCAATATTGCCCATTTGAAGTACTACCCAAAGTTTTCAAGACTGAAAAATGAAATCCCATCGTTTCTTGTTGATATACTCACAGTACTCTGTTCTGTGTTTTAGAAATTTGGAATGTGAAATTATTTGTTATGAGAATCCTATCCCATCAAGAAATACCAGTCATTTTTTGTGAATTAGGCTTGTAAACATGCTCCTCTGACACTCCCTGACACAATCTGCAAGCTCCATACAATAGGTGGTACAGTAAGTGTAAGTAATTTCAGTTTTCTCATTGGTCCAAATGAGCATGTTGACAGAATATTTAAACACACTCCAACACATATTTTTTCCATGTTCTGTTTTTTTCTTCCATATGAGCACATAGAGCAAGCAAATGGAGGATTGGTCACTCTCTCAATAAGGCAAGTTTCAAGGGAGACTTTATTAAAGAAGCGAAAAAGAGTTACAGTAGTAACACTATACCAGAAAGGCCAGAGAGTTTTGGACAACTAATCCCAGCACTGCCCTGCTGGTACTCCCTGATGCACCATGGTGCTTTATGTAAGTGAGTGTGTTTACTGGTTGAGCCATCATCGAACCCTCACTTAAATCAGGTTAAAAGAAGCAAAAGGCAAAATATTTTTGTCTAAATAATAGAAATCTGCACTTACTGTATAATGGGCGAAAACAGTATTAACTGTTCCAATTTACGTGCATGAAGAAATGTAAGAGAGGAAAACAAATACTATAAAAAAACACATCTGTAATTTTTATCACAGACATTCTACAAATCGTAAACATACATTTAACCAGTTTAACAGAATCTTATTTGCGTCTGAAGTGCCCTTTATCTGAAGTTCTTGACTTTGTGTCCCTAATCCAGAGAACTCCATGTATCTATAGCAATGACTCACACAGGCAGCTGCAGGTACATAAACTAAAGACTACTTATAATTACCTGTACATTTCTTTATTTTTAGAAGAAGGATTAAAAAACTGCAGGAATAAAAAAACAACAACCAAGAGGATGTGGATAAGCTTCAAAGGTGTCAGCCTGCCTAATGTGGATCAGCATGTAGGAAGGTACACACATAGAAAGTTAGTGACTGGCAGATCTGATGATAATGTTTCTACTGTATGATTTGTGTGAAAAATACATAAAAACATCATGAATATACTGTAAGGGTCTATATAAATGTATTATTCCTGCAAACTTTTGTTTTTCACAGTTTTTTGCAAAACAGGTAATGAACATTCACATTATTGTTAACATCTGCTTGCTCTTAAAAGACACCATAAAGATGTTGCTTGTAAGACACACCCATTGTATTGGTCAAAGGTAGATTTGTTGTGCTGATGACCCCTTAATGAGGGCATTAACCGATGTCTGCATTAGTCATGTTCTGTACAAGAAGCAGAATTAGAAGTTTCTAAAAGCAGATGTTTCTGCTTTTTAGTATTATGAAACTACCAGAGTTAATTAATAGTCCCATACCCACAACACATAGCAACTGCTTGCTTTTCATTGACACAATAATCCTTAAAGGTATTCTTCATTAGTATCTATGATCTATAAAACTAGGTACAAATACTGTTTCAAAAAGGTTTTTGATTCTACGTGAATATTCTTAGCTATGACAATGTTTTTCACATGAGGGATAGCATCAATTTCCCTTGCATACACCTTCTGCTTTATAGTAGTTTGTAACTATATTTGATAGGATTATTGTACAGTAGGTGGAAGTGCACTTTGAAGAAGGAAGTCAATAATGAGATTAGAGCTATCTCAATCAACCATCATTGACACAGAATATTAGCTTCTGGCTCCATCTGCGAAGGTGATTTCTCGTAGATGTTTACTGTTTACCTCATTTGGAAAGTATACAAACTGCAATGGTTGGAGCCCCCCATGAGGTTAACTCTCAGCAGAACAATTGATTGCTTAAAGTTATAGGACATTAGTGGACATTAGAGGCATCCATTATTTATTTCTCATGTACCTGATTTTCACTAGAGAAACCCAGTTCCTGACCAGGTTTGGTTATGTGGATCATATGGTTTTAGAGGGTTACCTGAACCCCCAGTCGATCATGTACAGTACTGAGAGAGTAGCAAATGTGACTAAACCTTAGATCCTGTTGTAAGCACTTTTGATCACAACACCCAAACCACGTGTCCCGTACTTCCGAAACACCAAGAGCAGGTATAAAACAGGTCTTATACCTGATAATCACCACACCAGCCCTTATATGACCATGTCCTCTGAAAACATGCCAGATTGATGTGATAATTAAAAAATGCTTCACAACCCGAATTCAAGATAGCGGTGGGGTTGATCTGTGTAAATTCAAATCAGGACTGCTTCAGTTTATTGAATTAGGTGAGTTTATTACATTACATAAATAACATGAATACAAACAAAGGCTCTCAATACACTCTCATTGATAACTATTTTACACTATCAAGCATTGAACTCAAGCACAAGGTGAATGCAACCTATTCCTTTAAGAGGTGTCCAAATGAGAGAGCTCGGTATGTTCCTATTGTTTAAATTCTGAATAGCGGGGAAGGAGGCAATATCTGATCCATGGAGATTTATTTTTGTGGTGCTGTGACCCTGCTCAGGAGCTGATCCAGCATTGCTGTGGGGCGCAAGTTGAGGGGCTGCTGGCTGAAGTTGAGCTCTTTGCTAATTCTTCTCCTTTGTATGCTGGCTTCCTTGGGTCTGACGTCCCGTCCTCTTGAGCCTAACTTCCCGGACTTCACTTCCAGGAACTAACTTCCCGGTATTCACAGGACTAACTTCCAAGGTGTGGTTCTTGGCTTGCTCTATTTATGTCACGCCCTCTGCAGCCAGAGCAATAGGAGGGGGTTGTATCTAATTTCACCACTAGAGGGGTGACTCGGTTTTCCTTACTCAATCGATGTGGACGAGTCAGAATAATCTGTTTTCTAAATCCTAAATCCTTTCGATAATGCTTGTTGTAATCAGAATTCTGACTGTTTCTTCTGTTTTATTATAAATTGCTCTTTAATTTAAGACCAAATATATCTACGGGCATTTGCTCGGACATCCCTTGTTTCTTGAGGTTTAATGTGGTTGGTTACATGTCTTTTTGGTAAAACCAAGTGACTTCTTCATTTAATATCAGTAGAATGGCAGAACAGGGTGTTTATGGTACAAACAGTAAGATATATATGTAATGATAATTGTTTACACTTATATAACGCTTTTTCTGGACCCATTCAAGCGCTTCACAGGTAATGGGCACTCCCCTCCACCACCACCAATGTGCAGCATCCACCTGGATGATGTGACGGCAGCCATAGTGCGCCAGAACACTCACCACACATCAGCTATCAATGGGGAGAAGAGCAGAGTAATGAAGCCAATTCATAGATGGGGATTATTACCATGATTGGTAAGGGCCAATGGGAAATTTGGCTAGGATGTCGGGGTAACACCCCTACTCTTTTCGAGAAACGCCCTGGGATTTTTAATGATCACAGAGAGTCAGGACCTCGGTTTTACATCTCATCCGAAGGATGGCGCCTGTTTACAGTATAGTGTCCCCTATACTGGGGCATTAGGACCCACATGGATTGCTGGCCCCCCTAACAACTCTTCCAGCAGCAGCCTTAGTTTTTCCCAGGAGGTCTCCATCCAGGTACTGACCAGGCTCACACCTGCTTAGCTTCAGTGGGTTGCCAGTTGTGAGTTGCAGAGTGATATGGCTCCTAGATAATGTATACAGTATGGATGATTTTAAGGTATGTTTGCTCAGTTTCTTGAGACTGCAGCTTACAAAAGTCCTTCCATGTATTCCTTGCTAAGTAGCGACCCCAGAATTATGGCCTTGTCTCTGGTGTTGGCGAATCCCTTCTCTTGAATCCCCAGGCCTACTTTGTTCATGGCCGAATGGTTTTATGGCTGTTTCTGTGCAACTCTTATCTCTCCTGGAGAGAGTGGTTCACAGTCCTCGTAGCCCTGGTGGAGCCACAACGAATATCAAATCCCCCATTATTCCCAGATGCAGGCATGAGGACTTATTTGTTCGCAAGAACTGAGTTAAAACATCAAATAATATGGCTTACAGTAACTGTTGTAGCGGCGAGGCTTAATAATAAGGCAGAATTAAGTGTTTCTGAGCTTTCCCAAATTAGGCCTCATTTCTCTGTTCATCTCTGTGGTGCAGCCACAGAGAAACCATTCATGCAAGGTGATTTAAGGTCCAAGGACAGCTCCCAAAGGGGGATGCACTTAGCTAAGCCTGGCTATCATGATCAATGGTCACCCATTGGCGCCTATCTGTCTAGGGAGTGCCAGTTGGACATCTGGACTGCATTACTAAGTGTCAGGAGTAAGTGACTCATATCTCACCTTGATCAACCAATCAGGGACTGGTAGGGCCGAGTAACCCACGTGGGACTCTGATGCCCATGGAACTTTCAGCCAATCAATGAGCTGAAGTTCCTCCAGGTAAAAACAGGCAACACAGAGAGCCTGTGAGATTCAAACAAGATTCAGAAGGGATTCTGGAGAGGATTCTGTGGACTGTTCTAAAGGGAATTCAAAGGAGAATTCCAGGGCAGGACGGCCCAGGAGCAGAAGGCTCCCAAGGGCAGGACATCCTCGCAGCGCGCCTCCTGACCATCCTGAGACTCAGTCCGGACAACCACGGAACGGCCAGTGTGTCCGAGTGCCAGAACTTTCCTTTGTTCTAAGAGTCTAGAGTGGAGGTTGCCAGAGAGTAACCAGCAGCAGGCCTCGTGAACAGGTCGGAACTGTGGACAGCTGAATCACTATTCAGAACTAGCTCTTCATTAGGAACGAACCGGTCCTCTTCCTGACTTGCTGGGACCCACAGTCATCTTTTCTCCTGTGCACAAACTTTGCTAGTTAATGCCAACAATGAGCATCAGCAGCGCACCGTCGCCAGCCGCACAGCACAGCCTGGCACGGAGCCAGAGAGCGCGGATTGGACAGCAACAGCCTGCAACTGTTTCTTTGTGCCCGCAGGAGATCTGAATCCCCAAAGATTGGATGAGTATTCAACTTCAATGCATTACAGCTCGAGAATTCAATTGTTATCCCAACCAGTTGATATCAATTTAATTCCTAAGAGTTATGTACTTGTTTGAGTATCTAATGTAGAAGTTGTAACCAAGTTCACTTTACGAAACGGTCTTAATGAATGATATACTGAACGTATGTCCTCTTGATATATGTAACACTTCGTAACTGATTGAATATATATCTTTTGTATTCTGATAACCCTCTCGATAAGATCTGTTAGTTTAAGGCATATTCTATGTATTAATAAATGTATCCTCGTGTATTAGTACCTGTGTGTGTGCGTTGTTTGAGTTATGTCGCATGGTTGGACTCTAAAGCCATCAAAAGAATCAACTTTGTGATTTACTGCTACAATTAATAATTGTCTCAGTAAATGCCCAAACCCTACAGAACTGGTGCCTTCAGAGAGCCAGTTTTCTTACATATTTGGCGTCCCTGAACGGCTATGAATCACTACATTATTTGGCGTCCCTGGGTGGGCGTGGCAAGACTGAAATGAGTCAACCAAGCGGAATAATTCAATATAAAACGCCGCGGGTTTCATACACGACAATACAGTGTGCTGAAAGCCGAAAGAAAAAAAGTTCCCCTTGCTCTTTAAGCAGTGCTTGATTGTTTTGTGATCTTTTGCGATCTACCGGGTTGATTGCATACTTGATCTTGTGGTTTTCTGTGGTAAAACTGTGATTTCGTACTTAAAAGTAATACTCTTTAAGTTTAACGATTGTTGCTAAAAGGTCTGAATTCGAGTCGCTATTAAGCACTCTCTCTAGCAGCGACAGGTCTGACCACGATCTCTTCCATATCTCCGTCAGCGGAGAAGCTAGGATAAATCTCCATTCTCTGAGAGAGCTAGCGAAGGACATAGAGAGATTTGACCCGGCAGTGTCAGAGAATAATATCGATAGTTATATTCAGGACCTCAGGTATAACCTGCAGTACCTGCCAAACGCCACAGAACAGGAGAAAGTGTTTCTGGTCAGGAAAACTACCAGCAGAGCTGTACATGAGTGGATGGCTAGGCAGATGAAAGAAGTCTGTAATGATTTTGAGCAGCTATGTCAAGCACTTATCGAAGAAT
This sequence comes from Lepisosteus platostomus, assembly GCF_059453375.1. Classification (NCBI taxonomy): domain Eukaryota; kingdom Metazoa; phylum Chordata; class Actinopteri; order Semionotiformes; family Lepisosteidae; genus Lepisosteus; species Lepisosteus platostomus. Next base: position 29,292,034 of record NC_142623.1, read on the forward strand.
ACAGTGCGTTTATTGACCCGACTGCTGCGATAGCCGCCGCTCTTAACATTAAGCACGAGAGAGCAGAGTCCCCTCGCGAATATTACGAGAGACTTAGACGAACTTATTTTGCAGGGCGAAATGATGAGGGTTGCGAAGAGAACACACATTTCAAGGGTTTATTCATTGCGAATCTCCACCCGTCAGTCAGAAAGATGATCTTAATGCATACAGATGCACAGACCATGAAAATGACTGATATCAAGAGATTCGTGCAGAAAGCCTGGGAGTATGATGTCCAAAGTCGCTCTGAGCAAAAAGCTGTTAAAGCGACTGTGTTCGCCGTCAGAGCCAGGAGGGTTAATTCCCCCCTGCTCGAAGGAGCACAGGCTCCTGAGCTGGCTAAGCCCCGTTCCAAAGCACTCACACAGGACCGCACCCAGCGTCCTAAGTGCCATGAGAACACCGGGGGAGGGAAAGGGCTAGATAAAGCTGAACAAAAGGATTCAGTAGCCGCCCGCCTGGCCAGGCTTGAACAAGCTTTATTAGGACAGGGACAACCGCTCCCCAAGGCTGCCGGAAGCGTGAATGAGCTGATACTCTCCACTGGAGGAGGCGGAGACCCGCCCCCTCTCCCTCCCTCAGTCTATCTGATTGAGCGGAAGGGTTCCTGCCTGGATAAGGTCAGCCACTGCCAAGTGAGTGCTGACTCCACCCCTGAAGTCACAGAGCAGGCAGTAAAACGCAGAGGAAAAGCAAGAAGCTTTTACCTCAAGGCTGCCATGGGAGATGTCTTACCCAGTGAGACACTGATTGACACTGAGGTTGAAAGGTGTTTGATGTCACACGGCAAGCTCAAACGGGTAGAAAAAGAAAAGGGCATGCGACTCAGAGAGGAACCTTTGGTGGATCACCAGAAAGGCAAAGTGTGGAAACAGGTCAAGGCTCCTAAGCCTTCTGTACAGAAGGAAAGGGGGGCCAAGAGGCCGACTGTGCTCACACAGTGCCCACCGAACACAGAAGCCTATGCGGAGATTCCTTCTGTTCCCTCTGGACAAGAAATAAAAATATTTCCTTGTTCCCCAGATATACAGGGAAGTCCTGTCCCGGCTGAGGTCCCAACAGCCTCCCTGCCACAGGAGCGCTGCTCCGAGCAGCCGCCTGATCCACCAGGTAAAGCACACACCTTTTACATCCCTAAAGAGGAGCAGATCTCCCCACCTGGCGATGAAAAGGAGCTTTCCCTGTACACCCTGGCACCCAAGAGGGGTCAGGACCACCACCCTGCAGTGGTGGAAGGGATCCAGATGGCAGGAGAGCAGGCTGGTGATGTAGCCCTCACCCTTAGCCCTGAGAGTTCCTCTATTAGTGAGGATCTGCTTGAGCAGCTGTCGCAGGGCCACCGCCAGGTGCCCCTAGTGCAACATTCACAGGTTAGACAGGAGGTCCAGCTGGACGCTGAGACTACTGCGCTGTGGACACACCTGATCCCAGATGCTGATTCCCTCTGCTGTGACCCAGGGAACCTGCAGTCAGGTAACATTATTTCTCACAACTACCAGGTAGTGAGTGAGACTGACCTGATTGTTCCTGCCTCAACGGCAGGGTTGCCTACACACCCAGTCCCCCAGAAGGGACGGGGAATGAAAGCCGAGCCGGTTTTCTCACAGCCACCAGCTCAGTCTGTCAGTCTGAGTCTGACCAACAGTGGTTCAGCCAGACTGGAGCTGGATGGTCAAGCCACCCACCTGCCAGTGCAGAACATCGCAAAGAGGGGTGTCAGAATCCCTGCCTGCACTGACATGGGCCTGGTGAGTGATAGTAAGTTCAAAGACAGTGAACTAGCTATCCCAGTGCTGGGGCAGCTCCCTGAACCCCTAGCGAGGGAAGGGGGGAGCGAGCAGGTGTCCTACACCTACCCCCAGCAAACAATTGGAAACATGCCGATAGAGGGATTCCTCAATCAGGAAGTGTGCAGGGTGGACCTGAACAGTGAGAATAGGATAACAATCCCAGATCACTCAGGTGCTCCAGATGACCACTCAGCCGAGGGTCAGGCATGCTCCACCACTGCACCACCCCCTGCAGGGTTCCTAGAGCACAGGCATGAACAAATCGAAAAAGCAAATGCCCTGGAAAAGGAGGAGCAGCATCAGCAGCTGCGTCAGATCTCCCCAGATTTCCAGGATGTTGGTGCCCAAGATGCCACATGGCATACTGAGAAAGACACCATGAACACGCTGCACCGGCTTAGAAAGGCAACAGTCACTCAGAAGGAGATGACTGGGATCAGCCACCCGAAAAGACTTTTGGGAGGACTGATTGCTGCCGCCACTGTTGCACGTTTGCTTTTTCTGGTAGGTTTGTGTGCTACTGGCACTCTCACCCTGACTGCCCCAAGAAGGCAGGTGTCAGAGAGGCCAGAGGGTAGTGACAGACTGTATCGACAGCAGCAAAAGTTGGAAAGCTTAGGGAAAACCCTACAGGCAACTTCCTATGCAACAGGGTTAAACCTTATTCCCCAAACAGTGGACATGATTGTTGGTGTTATACAGTGGGTTTATGCTTGTGTGCAACAGGCCAGAATGTTGACACAAGACCTGTTAAGGGAGTTTAGTGCCACTGTGGCCAGTCTAGCCATGGCACAATTCCCAACCCACTTGATTCCACTCTTCTCAGTAGAGGAGTATGTGACATTAACCCCATCGCTCATAGCTCACCCAGAAGGCAATCCAAGATTGAATTCGGTTCCAAGTCTTGAGATGGGTATGGCTACCAAAGCTATCCATTGGCTGTGTCTAAACGATTCACCAATGAAGGGTGTAAAGCTACTAACGAGCAGAGGGAGGTTAATGGACCCCATGAAGAGCAGGTGGGAAGTAAATGGCTGGTCAGCACACCACATTTAACTGACACTATGACTTGTGACAGGCATGATATAGCTACCACAATGCAGCTACCTAACCAATAGTTTTCCTGTAAGTTCCCGAGGAGGCCATAGTACAGCATGGTAACTTAACACTGTACGGTCTGGAACCAGACAATATAAGACCAAACTTGAGGTCTAAGATGCCTTCAGGTGCCACACTATTCAATTGGATAGAAATCCAAGAAACAGTAAGCCCTGAAGAGGTACAGGTAGTTAGTTTGCTTTAATGGAACAAACCTCCAAACCACCCTAGCAGATACCCAACACAGGTGTTGTGGTTTATCGGGGGGGCTGGGAACAGGAACTGTTGTTATTGTAACACTACTGCCAGGTAGCTGGATCATGACTGACAGTGTACTCTGAATGATGTACTCTCACATCAAGATGTACTCTGGGTAGCACGAATGAGTCAACGGTAGCATGTCAAAAGAAAGGAAGTGACTTCTCCCCAAATATCTACTACAGAGGTATCAGATATTGACAGTGAACTTCCTGATGTGTAATTCCTAGACTTAGATAATGTCTCCTACCGTGTTTATACATACTCCAGATGTTATTCATCCTGTTTGTATCCAATGCTGGTTCCGGTATGAATTCTCGAGGAGTAATGTGGACATTTAAGGTTAATGTTCTAATGGCAAGGGACATCACTTAACTCTGTTTTGTTTTGAAGGCAACAATGCCTCGGGACCTCGTGACCTTCAAAAAGGGGGGATATGTAGCGGCGAGGCTTAATAATAAGGCAGAATTAAGTGTTTCTGAGCTTTCCCAAATTAGGCCTCATTTCTCTGTTCATCTCTGTGGTGCAGCCACAGAGAAACCATTCATGCAAGGTGATTTAAGGTCCAAGGACAGCTCCCAAAGGGGGATGCACTTAGCTAAGCCTGGCTATCATGATCAATGGTCACCCATTGGCGCCTATCTGTCTAGGGAGTGCCAGTTGGACATCTGGACTGCATTACTAAGTGTCAGGAGTAAGTGACTCATATCTCACCTTGATCAACCAATCAGGGACTGGTAGGGCCGAGTAACCCACGTGGGACTCTGATGCCCATGGAACTTTCAGCCAATCAATGAGCTGAAGTTCCTCCAGGTAAAAACAGGCAACACAGAGAGCCTGTGAGATTCAAACAAGATTCAGAAGGGATTCTGGAGAGGATTCTGTGGACTGTTCTAAAGGGAATTCAAAGGAGAATTCCAGGGCAGGACGGCCCAGGAGCAGAAGGCTCCCAAGGGCAGGACATCCTCGCAGCGCGCCTCCTGACCATCCTGAGACTCAGCCCGGACAACCACGGAACGGCCAGTGTGTCCGAGTGCCAGAACTTTCCTTTGTTCTAAGAGTCTAGAGTGGAGGTTGCCAGAGAGTAACCAGCAGCAGGCCTCGTGAACAGGTCGGAACTGTGGACAGCTGAATCACTATTCAGAACTAGCTCTTCATTAGGAACGAACCGGTCCTCTTCCTGACTTGCTGGGACCCACAGTCATCTTTTCTCCTGTGCACAAACTTTGCTAGTTAATGCCAACAATGAGCATCAGCAGCGCACCGTCGCAAGCCGCACAGCACAGCCTGGCACGGAGCCAGAGAGCGCGGATTGGACAGCAACAGCCTGCAACTGTTTCTTTGTGCCCGCAGGAGATCTGAATCCCCAAAGATTGGATGAGTATTCAACTTCAATGCATTACAGCTCGAGAATTCAATTGTTATCCCAACCAGTTGATATCAATTTAATTCCTAAGAGTTATGTACTTGTTTGAGTATCTAATGTAGAAGTTGTAACCAAGTTCACTTTACGAAACGGTCTTAATGAATGATATACTGAACGTATGTCCTCTTGATATATGTAACACTTCGTAACTGATTGAATATATATCTTTTGTATTCTGATAACCCTCTCGATAAGATCTGTTAGTTTAAGGCATATTCTATGTATTAATAAATGTATCCTCGTGTATTAGTACCTGTGTGTGTGCGTTGTTTGAGTTATGTCGCATGGTTGGACTCTAAAGCCATCAAAAGAATCAACTTTGTGATTTACTGCTACAATTAATAATTGTCTCAGTAAATGCCCAAACCCTACAGAACTGGTGCCTTCAGAGAGCCAGTTTTCTTACATATTTGGCGTCCCTGAACGGCTATGAATCACTACACTGTAAATACCAAGCCAATGTTTAGTGCCAATAGTGTTATTGATGAATGCTGAAGCTAAAATACTACCCTGACCTCCATCTACAGTAATCTGTTCAAATCCTTCACATTTTTTTTCAAACCCTATCCTACACTACTGTACTATATGTGCATTACACTAGTCCCATTTGCCACATGCTTTTCCATACTTTACCTCTCCTGTCTCCATACCTCATGCTGAAAGAACATCCAGCTACAAATGATTTTGGTTTGGTCCCAATTTCTTCACTATCCTACAGTCAAAATGGAGTTTATGAAGACGCTTTGACCCACAGTAGTGTCCACTCTACATTCACACTACTTTCACACTTTTGTTGCTTAAAGTTCCTTGAATTTATATGGCTTCAAAACACACATTAAGTTCAAATAGACACATTAATCTTTTCGTGACTAATAACTTATGTAAATGGAAACCAAACAAAGTTCAAGAGTTATTCCCTGAATATCTAATATACTGAGTTTGGGTTCATTGCACATTTTATGATGCACCAAGGTCTCCTCAGCACCCTGTCCCCCTGGGCTGTCTTTTGAAGGCTCTTTAAAGTGAAATTATTCCACTTCTTTGTCACAGGAACCTCAGAAACATGCATGCCATGAGTATGAAATTTGACGTAAACATCTTTTAAAAAGCCCTACAGCTCTTCAATCAAAAAATGCAAAAAAAAATCAAAGAGCTATTGTGCTTGTTTTTTTTCCCTGTGGTTCTTCAGCCTACTGAATGTAATGCTGAAATCATTATTTTGAGAACTGTGCTTGGCTATTGAAAAGGTATCAATGAACCTGAGATATGTGATACTGTATGTGAAAAGAAAGAGCACAGAAAATTGATGGCATCTTGGAAGTGTGAAAATTCTGACATTTGAAGTTTAAAGAAATTATGATAAGGCTCCACAGAAATATTTGTCAGTTGCAAACTCACTATGATACATTAAACAAGCTCTACTAAAATATATGTTCTGTACACTCATATTTATACACAGTATTTAAATGGTTGGATTTTAGGACTGAAATACAACCACTTGAGAATATTTACTGTATGTTTTTAAGTACACTAATATAGTGCTAATGTCACCTGATAAATGGGTGTTTAATCATGACTACTGTATTTTACACCTGTGTTTATTGCTATGGCAAGACTAACTAGACAGTGAGTGTGAGGCTTCTGGGATGGTGATTGATTGAGTGCCATGTGACTGCACTCACATTCCAGCAAGGCTATATCTATATTATAAGGTAGAGCAGCACTGACCCTGCCACGGTTGCTTATCAAAAATGAATATGCATTTTGTATTTTAATTTAAGTTTCATTAAATTGTTATTTAGCAGTGACAACCTTCTCATTACCATATTCCTAATTGGTATTTTCACCCCTGCAGTGGAATACGTGTCTCTTTTGCAAACAGAAATGTTTAGATGGTTGTGCTAGCAAACAGAGATAAAAAAACCCTCAAAAGGAAGACATTTTGTATTCTTCCCCTTTGATATTAAGAGATTAAAGGGGTATTGATAATCTTTGTGAAAGAAAACCACAGACAAGAAATACTTAGGCGTCATTTACTACAGAGTCTTAAACATAGATTTACAATGCGTATTAAAACATCCCATTCTACGCATCTTGCAACTTTAAGTAAGGTAATATTCACTTTGATGAATATCGCTTACAGTACTACGATCTGTGTTATGGAAATCATTAGCATAGTAACATACATTTTATCTTAAGGTGCAAGTCAAAAATCAGTACTGCTCTTATGATAAAGCATGACACATCTCTTGAAGATAAGGCTCAAGATAAGCAATAGTGAAGTACAAAGTGACCACTTAAAAGGAAAGACCAGAGGTTGAAGTACTGTTGGAGAGACAGCATTGTGAAGGAGTCATGTTCTGGAGAATTAAAAACATTGTAAAAGAAGTTTCATGAACAACATATACAGTATATTAAATGATTTCAGGTTCATGCACAATCCTGAAAATTTTTGTGCTATGATATGTACAGTATCAGTCATAAAATGTGTACTATATATTAAAAAAGGCTCATACAGTTGTTGCTGCAAAAATGTATCTTGAAGGTCAGCAAAAATATGGTGCCTGTTTCAAAGTACTCTGAAATATCTGAATCTGTTTAGTCTTTGCAGGCTAAAGCAGGCAGATAAGCCTGAAAATAAAAGATTCAGAGCCGGTACTATATTTGCTCAATCTGTATCTAGGGAGAATTTCTTTCTCTGACTAAACCTATGTAAAATTTGCCTTTCCCTGAAATTTCTGGGTATCACTGTGCTTTGGGCTCTGAACCTTTCTTCTTTGTTAACCTTTCTTTTTCCTCTCTCCTTGGATAATGGTACCTTTTTTCTGTAAGCAAGAAGTACCTTCATGACCAGAAAAAACCCTAGGGCTTTAATAGAAGGGTCTCATCTCATAATACACTACCTACTTTCCAGCTAAATAGCACACAATTTAAGGTTTATGGTTAGTATGGTTAAATGAATACTAAGTGCATCTCATTGCTCTCATTAGTGCTGTTTTCCCACATCATTTGAAAACATTAGCATGTGTATGGAAAATTCAGGAATTGCTAATAAACTCATTGTCTTATTTTTAGAGGGGGTGTGTTAACGAGAATCATGCGTCTTATCGTGGTTGATGGAACTGGTGCTCAGCAGAGCATATCTTGTGCATGGATAAAAAAGTCATACAGAGCAGTATCTTTATTGAATGAGGTCCTTATACATTCATAATAGCAATGATGTCTGATTATGGGAGACTGAATTGGGAAGAAGCCTATTTCTTAAGGATAATATATTCTCATACCCATAAGAGCCCATATGAGAAAACTATACCTGAAAGCTTCTTCCACCAATAATTCCAAGTCTTATTTGTTCATATAATCTCTGTATTGAAAAAAGCACCTTAATGCATTCTATAAGAAGGATAAAAAAACATAATTTATGAGAGTTACGAATTTTTAATTACAAGGAACAGACTTACTGATATTTCCACTTTAAGACTGAATCTGTGATACCAAGGTGATACCATGATTATTTACAGTAGTTTGCTCTGTCTATTTTTCTTTTTCTCTGTGTCAGGCATTGTTTTGCTCTTTTGCCCTGTCCCCTTAAGAACAGAGTTTATCAGAATTTGAAACTGAAGATTAATTCTTAAAAGAAAGAAAAAGAATGCACACCTCAAATATACTGAGATGCTTTTTATTTGATTTTTTTATGATTTGATGTGTGTTAATCATACAATTCCTAATTACATCTACAGTAAATCCAGATTAATCTATTTATTCCAGCTTTACTTCTTTTAAAGAAAAAAGGGGTTCCTCTCATGTGGAATACCAGAAATTGAGGAATATTTATCTACAGTATATGAGATCTTTGTTTAGCCAAAGGTGTATGTTCCAAAGAAGGCTAGTCTATATTGATGAGTGATGATGAATTATTTTGGTTTAGAGAACATGTGCCTACAGTAGTTGATTTTGCTGCTGAAGATAGAGATCGATGCTGGTGTAAGAGATCATTCCATTGGCAGTCCAATACACTAACATCTTAATTGTTATTGTAAAATGTAATATTATTTTTTCAGCCTTATGTTTTATCTACAATAATTTAAATATATGTGTTTAGAATGATTTTAGTAAAGCCAAAATGCCTAAAAGGGTGATTGTAGTTTCTTTTTGCTGGGAAAATGTTGTTAGACAATGTAAGACTGGACATTTTAGTGTCCACATACCACACATTAAAAAATAAAAACAACAATTACCATCATATTTTGAGTATTTATTAAACATTGATAAAAATTTGAACATTACTTTTTTAATCTAATGCAAAGAGTCTAAAGGGGCATTCTGTAACAAAACCAAACAATTACATAATGTGTATGATCCTCATCCTCAAACTGATAATATATGACATTACTCTTTCTGGAGTTACGGAAATTGCTTTCATTGCATCAGTTTCAAAGGGCTACCATACCCTTTGTAGCATGAACACTGACAGATCAGAAATATTAGAGTAATCAAGAATGGTGAAGGCTAACTAGCTATTACCTTGAAATATAGCTACTGTCAAATGTACCATATTTCCGCCAGTCATGAGCAGGAAACAAAGAGATTGGCTGGCACAAAAATACTGCACAAATTCTGATCTGATATGATTATTTTTTGTGCTTCAAGAATTCAGTTGCTTTTTTAAAAAAGGTATTCTTTTTTCTTTTCAACAAGGATTAATGAAGACTAGATATAAGTGGATATACACTGAGGTTTTTAAAGACCACCTATTTATTCTGGAATCATATGCAGTATTAACAAAATATAAGTGGGGTTGATGAGTGGAGTGTGGCACTCATCATTTTACAGGAATGAAACACAGTTAACTGTATGAATGAGATAAGCAATATTGGACTTTGGAATTAAAGACCAGTCCTGGTTCAGAATGTACTGTATATGAGTACAGATGTACAGTGGGTTTTAGACTTTCAAAAGTAGAAGTGATAGGAGTTTCAAAAGGATCTTTCTTGGTGCTCAATGTCTAATAAGCCATATTGTGACCATATTGTACACATGCTTGCAATCCTCTGTCAGTCCTGGTTGAAGCATCCTATATCTTTCTCGGGACTTTATTGTACACAAGTTGCACATAAAATGTGTAAGTGCAAAGGGCAGAACCATGAACTATCTGCCCTAGTTAATTTACTGCTACTTTATATGATTCCAGAATAAACGTGTTGTTCCGATCCAAATGACTCATGCCTAGTCTTTGTACTGTATATCTCTACATTATAATGCAAGAAACTGTCCTTATTATATACATTTATTGGACATAAGAATGAGGCATCCCCTAACCCTGTTGCATATGCAGTTTATTCTGTGGATTAAAATCAAAGTAAGAAAACATGAATTTAAGTATAGTACTATAGATATAAGAAAGTGGAAAAATATTTAAGGTTTTGTGAAAGTAAATGTTTGTAGAAGTTTCCTTGTCCTGCAAAATGTTAAAACATGTTTTAGAACATCTAAAAAATGATTACATTAAAATATTCTAAGTTTACAACCTGGAGGTCACATACTGTATATGGGGGATCCCTCAAACCTTTGGCCAAGGCTATATGTATGTAATATTTTTCGTTTTTATTGCCATGTATCTGAATAAATGTGCAATTGACATTCAATACATTATCCCAATCAACCCATGAGCAACATTAACCTCTCTATTTAAATATACCTTATTGAAAGGACTACTAATTTGGCTAGTAAATACATAGCAAAACAATGTATAAAAGCTAAGTAGGATACATTATATCTAATAGAATTCAGCTTTATACAGTATATTATTTAAGTACAATGATAAAAAAAAACAGAAAAAGTGGTTTGAAGCTGTTCTTGCATAGCACAAAGCAGACTACATTATATGTAACTTATGCAGCTAATGTGCAAAATGCAATAGGTTGATACAAACAATCTTTTTTATTATATATATATTTTACGCATGATAATAAATGTCCATACAATAGGTTAGAATTTAAATATCTATACATTTATATTTATACATAATATTTCAAGGGTCTACATCCCTAGAGCAGCTTTATATGGACTCTGTTACTGTTGACTTGCATAAAACAGCTGAAAAAAAACAAGTACAATCCCACTCTGGGACATCTTGACACCCCCAGGGCATCCTTTCATTTACAGCTGGTTACAGGGGTCCTGGTAATGTTACTCACATACTGTAGTTCTACTGATTCTTCACTTGGAAAACAACCAGTTTCAAGACACAGAATTTCACACTGACCCCTTCTCAACTTAGATCTAAGTTTCAAATCTTTCATAACCGAGGAGGGAAATCAAACACTATCTTTATACTTTCTTTAATGTCAGAATCCTTGGTTTTCCTCAATTCTACGTGTTAAGCGATGTATTAATCAATTATTCTCTGAGGTCAACATAAAGCTACCATGGAAAATACCCCAGTTTATTTTTTTAAAATTCCTTATCAGCAAAAAGCCCTTACTTGTTATATATTGCTACATCAACTTAATTTGAAAAGGAAATGTAATAACCTACTTCACTGAAACCCCCAAAACTTTTGTTAAAGTAAAAAAAAATTTTTTTTCCGACTGCTGTCTGTGTTTGGTTTCTGTTGGTGCTTTTTAAAAAAACGGTTCAGATATCATGCTACATAAAGAGAGAATACAATACTGTCTACAGTATGCAGCACTCACCTACTGGTTAGATTTTTTTGTTTTTCATTGCCAACTAGCAATAGTTGCTGTCCTAAAATCTGTCTTTGTCTTACAAGGGCATCTCAAAGTGAAGGCAGTGTAGCTGGTATTTACTGGATGCTATCTGGTAGGTTAGCAGAGGAAAGGAAGAATTAAAAGGCTTTAAAGTAAACTAGATGGAAGTCTCATGATAAAGGGAAACATCTTTCTTAGTTCAACCATGGAAACTGACAAGGCACAGCTCTTCAGTGACCATTCTCTTTGCATTAAGCCCTATGCAATACACACAACTAGCAGCAGTAAATTTGAAAAATATGTGAGTGACTTTTAGGTTTTTGGATTTATATGCATGTGTCTAGCACACAGAAACCAGAAACCAATATAAAGAATAATAGTGATTTAATTCTAAATATAAAATGCATTCCGACATTAAATAGTACATTTACATTCTTACCCACCACTGCTCCATTCTCAAAATATATTTTGTGTGCAAACATACACACAACATATATACATATACATATACATATACATATATATGCTTCTATCATCATTGGTAATATTATAAATCAGCATTTAAAGGAACACTAACTTGGTTGAAAAACAGTCACTTGAAAGTGAACCAATAAATACCCTCTCTTTACAAATTATGTATTACTTTCAATGTCATATTTCATACATAGAGCTTCAAAAGACATCTTAAAACTCCTTTGTTCTCATATTAAGAATATTTATACTTCATAGGTACATTTCGCAAAGCTGAAACTTGATATTAACATCTGTAACACTGTGATAGTATTTACAATAAAATAAAATGGATATTATGCTTAATGTATTATATAATAAAGGGATTTAAAAAAATCCATTTATGCAAATAAGATGTATCCACTGAGACATGTATTTATTGCTATTGCTGAAACCCTACCTTTTGTTAACAAAATAAATACAAAACATTTCTACAAGACATGGAAGAGTATCTGACTTAATTTTTAAGGAAACATTTTGGGATATAAATCAAATAAACTAAGCCATTTTGTCAGATGTAGACAGATCCTTAAATATTCTGTTCATGCTAATGTAACGGTTGTGCATTTTCAAGGAAATGTAATCAAAATGTAATGGTCTAATGTAAATAAAAACAGAGAAAACAAAAAAGGAAAAACAAAACTAAAATGAGAGATCCTTAACTTTTGTTAGGCTATGTGCATTTGTAGAATAGCATTCTCTCGCATATATATTATTGTAGCATAATTTTAGAATAGTACACATCCCCTCTAACACTTTCCATTCAACTCTAACCACATTGCAAAGATCCTTGGGTTTGATTCCTCCTTTTGTACATTTTGAAGGTAATATCTTTTTTTTTAATGACACAGAAGCAATGCAGTAACTGGGAACTAGACCCCTTGGACACCTGTTCTGAAAATAAACATTCGAAAAAAGCTTTTTAGTGAGGTTGAAATAACCCTTTGATTTGTGGCTCTCTATTCAAGTAGGTTGCCCAGTAAACTAAATTAAAGGTTCCAAAAAGTAGAGGGAAAGCTATTCTGGACATCCTGTCAATTTTGCTCACACTGTTAAAGGTTTTCTTAGCTTCTGGAGGTTTGGGTTTTGGGTCTTCTTTAGCTTCAGTGGGAGGGGCAGCACTTTTGGCAATGGTAGCCAAGCCTGGATCCCTGGCAATGTTTGGGGCATAGTTTGTTGCTGTTGCAGTGTAGGTGTTGTTTTTCTTGATGAGGGATTCTTTCTTCTTCTTTTGCTGAAATAAATAACAGTGTTGCGATGAGAGGGAACCAAAGGCAGCAGTGAGCATTGTTCGGAAGATACCGTTTTTGGCGGACATTAGATATGTTGTTTCCGTTTTATAAACAAACCAAGCCAACTGAAAAAAAAACTATAGTAAAACTTTCCAGCCTCAACGTTGCCATAAATCCATAAAGTTCACATCACCAGATTTTTCAGACTTGACATTTTTCCAAAAACTGAAAAAAAAAATGGTGTTGTTTTAAGATGTCGGTTGCATGAAGGAAAGCAAAACCTCATGGCTGGCCCCACAGGGGTAACAAACATATTGGCCAGAAAATCTGCAAGATAACTTACTCCCCACTTCTGTAAACACAAGAGTTTTTTTCTGTAAGCACCCCTATGCGTGCAACAATGATAGAATAATGATAGAAAATGATATCATGTCTATAACGGACATATGACCCTGGTGTCATTACAATTAATATGATGATGAAGAGAGAAGACAGATAGAAAGCTTAATCACTGATAATGATTCTAATGAAAAATGTAAAATGTGATGAAGTATAAAATAGTACATTAGCCAGTACATAATATTTAATGTCAAGATTACTTTATATATATGTGTGTATTTTCATGTATGTTGTGGTGCTGCCTTCGGATTTATATTAACACTGTAATAAGTCAAGCATGCCTTTAATACTGTAGGATCAGTAATTCTCACTCCAGAGTTTTGGCAAAGTATTCTACATTAACTGCTCAAATATATCTGTTGCTGTAACTTAGATGCACATGAAACATCTGAGGAACAGGATCCCATATGTTTTCTTGCCATGGTGGGTAAATCTCATTAATGCTAAGATAGATGAATGACTCTAAGCAATGTTTGCACAACCCGTTTTAAATATTCACAAATATGGTGTTATTTCTGTATCTGGACTGCCATGAACAGAGAAAAAAAAAAGAAAGGAAGCATGTCATCTGGGCAGATAAAGTGATACATATTATTAACATAATGCCGTATATAATAAAAAGCATACAAGCTTGACTCGTAACTGTCGGAGTAGGTAAATATGACATGAAATGCATTTGAGTTCAGTGACATGGGGTAATGTGAAAAAAGCAGAGCAGCGAAGAAACTAACAAGGAAAATAATATCGGAAGACAAAGGGAACCTATTTTTCTTCATGTTGTTTGTGTTCAAAATTTCAAATAAAAACGACGGATATTCATTTATTCATGTGGCACAAATACCACAGCGGCAAAAATTCTGACATTCCTGTAATTTAAAAGAAAATGGCTGAACCCCCTTGTTTTTACCTACTACTTAGCACATTAAGACTTTATACTTGTCTAAGAGTGCAGTAACAGTAGCTGCCACAACAAATGATAACCAATTAGCAATACAATGAACCTCAAGTAACCTGGCTGGCACAGTTTGCTTTTAGACCATTTTCCATTTTATGATGCTTCGTGTTTTGTTTTTTGGAAAAATACCATTTTACAATACATTATATAGTGTTTTTATACAAAAAAATAACAGTCTAGTATGAATATGTCCACTAAGAGAAGAAAAGACAGAATACCTTCTCAGGCACAACACTTTTGCCATCCCAGGCGTAGCTCCTCTTTGTGAAATAATTCACTGTGGCGAACTCAATGAGGGCTGAGAAGACAAATGCGTAGCAAACTGCGATAAACCAGTCCATGGCTGTTGCATATGCCACCTTTGGAAGAGAATTCCTGGCACTAATACTCAGGGTTGTCATTGTCAGTACGGTTGTTACACCTACAGAAAACAAAAAACATGAAAAATACTTAGTGGAAGACCTACAGTACTGTAAATGTACAAACACCAGATAGCCTATTCAAAAGTTTTTATCTTTTTACATTATGTAAAATGTTATATATATATTTTTTTTTTAAGATGGGGTTATGTAACATATTGTAATCTAACAAAGTGAAGCCATTTGTCGAGAACAAACTCTTCCCAAATGTGGACAGAACAAACGCCCAGACGTTTTCTATGTTCCCTCCTACATACTGTATTAAAACCGTGTATTCAAGATACAGCATCTGCATGCTTGTAGATGAACAATTTATTTGAAGTCTATTGAAAATAAATGTCAGTGGAGTTTAAGAAAATATTGTCTGTTTCTTCACATTATTTGCAATTCAAGTAAGGACGTGCAAGCTCTGCTTTCTCATTTTCAGAAATTAGCATAATAGTTTAAAACCAAAATGTTGATTATGACTTGTAATATCAGCAAACTTTGAAATTGCAACCAAAGCATTTGATCATGGAGAAAAATGCTTACATGGATAAAGCATACTATTATCATTGAATATTAAGGATATACAGTATTATCATTGTAGCTACTTAAGCTACAGTTATCACTGTACTGTAGCTGCTTAAGCTTTACATCTTTCTTAATTAGCTTGCCAACATTCTGAATGAATCCATGAACGACCACCTTCTCTATTTCACAGACAATGTTTTTGTCCCACTTTATCGTAATACAGTTTTTGCCGTTACGATATATCAAAATCTTTTGCTTGCTCAACTGGCGTTTCCCAGTCAGAGGTTGAGCTTTACAAAGGCTACTGAGCAAGGGCACTGTCAGTCTCGAGAAACTCTGGATTGTAAAGGGAAAAATGAGACAAAAAGAAAAGAAAAATAATACCAACAAGAACTCAATCAAACAGCCAAAGGAGCAGGTAAAAGTGTCCCCCTTAGCAGCTTGGCATAGTGGGAAGAAACAAGCGGCCTTGGGCGAAATTAAAACCGGTCAAGGATGAAAAAGCACATGACATGTTTATCAGCATGTCCAGTTCTCCCTGCAGACTGCAGCACAGATGTTCTCACCAGAAAAAGACATTCAGCTCATGCTAATGTTGGAGGAAAGTATCTACAGGGCCATAGGACTCCCAGAGATTATTTTCATTGTGGGGAAGACTGACATAAATTTGTGAAATTCTCATTAAAGCCATTAATAATGTCTCACATTTTCATTAAATAAAGAGGCAAATTCTTTCTGTCACTATTCTTTTACTGCACTGTTATCTTTAGTGCCCTTTGGGGAATAATTATGTTTACAGAATTGGCAAATAAATATGTTTTAGTTATAGATCTAAACCTTTAACACCTGTCTACTGCAGTTTAATCCTGACCCATGTTGTATGAATATCTGAGAATTGTATACAATTTTATCATCAGTATAGCCACATGGGTCTAAGTATTTTTAATATGTTCATTCTCAATGGGCACAACAAATAACAATAATATGGACAGCTGGGTCACTGAGTTTTTTAAAAGCCCTTAGAATCTCTTTAAAACTGTTTTGTCATTTTCATCAAGCTAAAACAAATAATGAATTATTTCCTGTAAAAAGCTTCAGGTAAGTCCTGGAGTTATATACAAGACTACAGTGAAGCTGACTTACAGTATATTTAGTTCAGACAGCACCAAGAGCCATCCAATCTGGAATTCTGTATCTGCAGTTTAAATCCAAAATCTGCAGGAATCCTGAAGCACTGGGGCACACTTGGCAGAGCACTGCTACAGATATTAGTCACAGGTATCACGATTAGTTAGCTTATGTCTCTGAGCTTTCTAACACCTGCATCTTCCCAGGCTCCAGTCAGTGCGGAATTTGATGTGAGTGTAAGGCACTGTGAAGCTTGCAGAGTGTCAAACAATGAATGGATGTAAATCAGGTGTGTCCAATCCTGGTTCTGGAGGGCCAGTGTTCCAACTCTGCTCTTAATGAGATAAAGTAGTTTGTTGCAGGCTTACTTGAACCAGTTTAGCAGCCTCTCCCAGTCTTGAAGCACTTTAGGATTGGACACCCTGTTCTAAATAGTGGGCAGCTAAGACGTACACGTGTCCCCAACTTCATTCACTCTATGCACAGAGCTCTACTTTCACTGTTCAATGTCCTTGAGCAAAGCTGAAGTTGAAGACACAAACCTATCAAAGGAATCTATACCCCTAATCTATACCATAGGTATATCATATTTCAGAACATCATACTTATTTACTGTACATGTCTGCAGAACATGCATGCTTTGATTACACTTTTATTGATAGGTATCTTTGAAGGACAACAAAAAATATTTTCTCCAACATCAGCTGTTGGAACAGCTTCACAGATAGAACATTGTGTATTTCAGTATTTTCAAGGTGAACTTGTCAGAACCACTCAATCACTGTTTTGATATTTGGGCTTCAGCTCTCATTCAATGTAGATACTGTATACAAGAATTCAGTCACACCAAAGCTGTTAAAGAGACAATCATCTGTTTTCTTTTTTATGTTCTCTTCATATACTGTATATGCTGCACATAAGTCATTGTGCTTATCTGTTTTTGTGTGACTCTGTTATTTGTGTTAGCTATATTTAAATCATGTCAAACTAGTTATTTAGGTCACTTACTATACAAAATGAATTTGACAAAGCGAAGCAAATTCTGGCCTCATTGCTTTTAACATAGTTGTTATTCCTGTTCTTACTGTACTCACATCTGAATTTTTCATATACTATACATTGGCACATAATAATAGTAATAATAATAATAATGTGCTAATAATACAATATGTAGGTTATAAATAGGTTATACAATGTGCCTAATATGTAGGTTAAGAAGAATGAGTAAATGGAATGCATTGCACAAAACCCTTTTATTGCAGATAGGCTCTGTATTTCACTTGTAGCTCTGTCTTACAATTTCAGATTTTAATAACTTTATAGATACATTACAAAATAAAAAGGAAAACAGCAAAACCTAATATACGCAAAATGCACGCATAACAACGGAAATGCGCATTTCACTTTGATCCATTAGAACTTCAATTGCTTAAAAGATTAAAAAATAGTCTTAATAAAGACTAAAAAAATGAACCAGAAAATTAAATTCTGTCACAACACATTTTTTCCTTTTCAAAAAAGACACTTTCTATGAGTTTATAATAAAACTCAAACTTCTCTACCCTATGTTTTCTGCTGCTTTCTCTTTCCCTAACCTCTACAGTAGTACTTTTCTTTAAAAATGGACAAACTGTAATCTCGACTGAAAACTTAACTTCTTGGAACACTTCCTTTAATCCTCACACTCCTGAGGGTACACAATTTTTCCACAATTTACTATGGCCCACAAATCCATCAAATGGAGATTCAACAGGAGACATGCCGTGTATAATGAATCAAATAAAAGTTAGGTGAAAAGGTTTGTATTGAACCACGAAACAGGACCCAGAATTCTTTGGCAAAATGTCAAGACCACAAGGTGATAGGTTACGGTGTCTTGCTCATACCAGCATACTGTACATAGTATATACAGTAGTAAGGGCTAAGAGTGAGGTCTCAGCAGTTTGCACTGGCAAACACTGAAGTACTATACTGGAAGATAACCCAAAGCTGTCCTTCCTCACCATTCTGGTTTGGACTTCTGTTGACAGCAGTTTGTACCCACCAGAAAACATGAATTCCCTACTCACTCATAAAGAGTGACAGCCGTCTCCTCACTAACATTCATTTACTGTGTAGACAGTGGAAAAAAGTTATATATTACCTCTTACATTAATTAGATAGAAGATTTACATCAATAAGTGGTATGAATAATGTTTTATGGTTCCCATTTTTCACCTAGAGTACAGTATATAGTATTTCAATTCCTAACTGAAACAAAACTGTTACTTTCAGATATTTATGTTAACACTGTACTGCCTACTGTATATTCCTAGAGCAGAACAGCTCTATTAGTCATATAACACCACTGACACAAGAGAGTTAACACAACGATTCATATTAAAAATAATTTGAAAAAGTATATTGTGCCACATGTCAAGCATTATAACATGATAAGGTCAATATAGACTAAGCAGAAATGGGAATGAATGTGTAGTAATATCGGTCATATGTAGTAATACCTGCACATCATATACTGTATAATTACATTTACTTCAGAAATGAGTATTGAAAATTAAGGTTTTAATTTATTTAATCTTTGTTCAAGGCCCATTGATTAGGAGGCCTCCCTGCAACTCTGCTATTAAGCCCAGTCCTCCACTCCCAGTGTGTTTAGGACTGGTGTCTGTACATATACAGTACTGTAAACTAATAAGTGATTCCACATTGCATATAAAATACTAAAGATAGTTAACAAAGTACCAGACACAGCTTATTCAAACAATAATAGCCCCATTTTAACCCGATTTGTTTGCATCATAATTCTTCATTCTGTTGAAAAGGGCTCTGCTATCACTTGTCATTTTTCTAATCTTTTCCACCAAAATATTGTCACAGCGGAGTTCATACAGTACATTCATACAGAATAAGCCAAATGGAATGAAGAAGTATACAGTAGGTTTCCTTCGATCTCACCTTACAGCAAGATCTTTTCACATACAGTAGTATTGTATATCTTGCAATTTCATTTCCCCTGGTCTTTGAACCCACCAGAACTCACTTGAATAAGGATAAATTCTTCATAGTATTTTAAAACTAAAGTGCTATCCAAAGAGTCAGTGCTCATTTTTACTATGAAAATCAACATTTGTATTTTCAGGATCTGTTAATGTCACCTGCTGATAGTAGTATAATAGTAATTGCTAAAGGGTTGACGGTTAGAAACTGTCACTTTATACAGCTTCCTATACTGAACAAGTTGTTCCACACATCTTGTCTTTTTAATTGAAGACATAAGGTCAGTTTTTTTTGAGAAACAGGATTTTACAAAACATTTAGAGCTAATACATTCACTCTAGTGCTCATTTTTACTATTAAAATCAATATTTGTATTTTCAGAGTCTGTGAAATGTCACCTGCTGATAATAGTATAATAGTAATTGCTAAAACGTTGCTAAATTAAAACTGTCACTTTATTCAGCTTCCTATAATGAACAAGTTTACATCCTGTATTTTTATTAAAGACATATCTGTAAGGTCGTTTTTTTTGACAACCAGCAATTTACAAAAGCTTCAAAGCCAATACATATCTTCGCTCTTTAAACTAACATTTTCTACTTCACGAAAGAATAAAAGGATTCTCAGTAGTTGGGTTAGATCCTAATTAATGCAATAGAGGGACAAAATATGGTGTGACTCACCTAGCTGAGAGAATGGAAGCCTAGCTATAAGGAGAAGGCTACAAGGGTGTAGATGGGGAGGCAGGGGGGATGCGACTCAGATAAGCAAAGGACAGACCTGGATGAGAGAATAGGATCTAACCTTACTCCCCAACCTGTTATAAACCCCACTTGTAGTATGCTTTCTGACTAAATGTTGACAAAATACATCAATAGTTCAGGTGGGTAGCTGCGTCAGCATGCGTAGGCTGCTGTCGTGTTTTCTTTCTTCTCTTCTCAGCACGGAATAAACCTATGACTTGTTCCTTTAAAATACATTAATGTCTGTCTGTCTACTGTATCTATCTGAAGAATAATATAAATGGATAATGCTTGTATTTAAAAAGGAATTATGGCCCAGACTCATGTGTCTTTTTGCCTTCTATTTAGCTGGCTTTTCTTCTAAGGTGTGGAACTCCATAGTATGATAATGTACTGTTTCAATCTAATCAGATATGGGAGATCATGCTCATCCACTTGGCATTCTGTCCTCTTGGCACTGAAAATCATGTCTCCTGCCTTGTCAGTAATTCTTTGTTGCTTCATCATGCCAAAAGATCTGCAGAGTGTGCTGAATTAAAACGCATAAGCTACCATTTTGCTAGAGCCAGCGTAAATAAAAAAGACAAGACAAAAAGACAGCGTAAATATACAGTATTATCCAGCAGCTGGGTTGCAATATACACAGCTCTCTCTGTCAGATACAGAAACAAATGCATTACACTCACCTCCTTGTCTGATGGAAATGCTAACATGAGACAAGTAATTTGTTTTTTTTTCCTTGGTATTGACTTTAGGGGTTTCAGCCTGTTGCAATGTCCATTTGCAGGGATACATTTCTGTAAGTAAGCCTAATAGTTCCACCATCTTACACATAAAGACACATAGTCTGAGTTGCTATGGCAACATCTTCACAGCAGTAACTTCATTTCATAGGTACAAAAATAAATGACTTTTCTCTGGAGCTGGGGTATTACTTGGGTGTCATGGCAAAATCCAAAGCAGGTAGAATCAATGTGGGCTGCTTTAAAGCCACCAGCCTTCAAATGATTTAAAATACAGTATGTTGTGTGTTGGAACAGAAATTCCTGCTAAGTTTAAAATTTTACTCTGTCAAATGTGCACTGTATTTAGCACAGGTCACCTATACTACAGTATAAATCATCAATTGAGAAATATACAACTGTAAGTTCTTGATGTTCTTTTGGAAACAAATCTCCACAGATTTATTTTTTAAGAAACAGAATCACTGAAAAGCATGGTGAAAACTAAAAATATTTAAATACTGTAGATTTACCGTATGATAACATATACAGTACCTTTAGTCTTTTCTCAACGTTCCAAAGTTATACAGTATATATATGAATAATGTACAGTATGTACAGTATCTTGTGCTAATCTTAATAATGATATTTGACAGAGAGTTCCAATGACTGGTAAAGAGTAATTACAGACCTTTAATGAACATCACTAATTAGGAAAGTTGAATGTAAAACTCAACTGTATCAGCTCTTTCAGTGAATTTCTCTCCATGCACTGAAAGGTTGATACTGTTGTGTAGATTATGCACATAAGATTTATGTCATAAAACTGGACACAACAAAGTCAAACAACATGTAAGCAAATGCAGAAAAAAATATTTTGGTTCAAATGTTTTCTGCACAAGCCCAGTGAGGATACTACACAGTTAAAAGAATTCCTTTGCTTGCGCTGTCAGAAGAGACAAACTTATCCAAAATGTCTTCTCTGACCTGCAGTGGTGCAGATAAAAATTCAGAATCCAAATCCCATTTGTCTAACTTTTGCTCAGTCAATTTTGATTGAGGGGCAGTAGGATTCATTTGCAATCATTTGCATCACCATTCTAAAGTTCACACCATACGTGTCTGTAAGATTTCTTAAAGAGCTGTTTATAGCGACCTAAAATATTGCCATTTGGTTGATATAAGGTTTGATATTGGACAACCAAAAGGGAGTTTCTTTTTCCATCTCCTAGCTTAAGTTACATCTTCCTCACCATTAACAGAATGGGATGTCTGTCACAAAGACTAACTATAAAACCACATTTTTGTCACAAGATGGTTTATAAGAGGCATCAATGTGACTGAAATTTGGGCATGTTTGGTTGTGAACACCCCTCCTGCCTCATGTCCCGAGCACAACTGTACACAATCAAGTGGCAATTCAAGCTACCATGTGCAGTCAAAGATAAAACAGCCACAATGCCGGAATAAAGGACTAAGCACAAGAAAAGCCGATCACTGCAGGACACACAATATTAAGCAGATGAAAATATGGACCAGCTCTCTTTAATTCCGAAGTACCAGTAAAAGAAAATTCACCTTAGATAATTCAAGATTTCCAGCTTTCGGTTCATAATGCACAATCTAGGAAACATTATAGCGTCACCAAACAATGTTAAGTCTGATAATGGAAGAGAAGAAAGGAAATGCAGTAGCAGTTTTTCCACAAGATGCACAAAAAAGCCTCCTTTTTATCTAACACTAGCTTTAAATACGCTTTTTCTAAACTGATTTTTCAAAATTTTAAGGGTTTGCTTATTGTGAAACCCAAATTTTTAAACCATTTTTATTCTTTCATTTGGCACAGTTCACATGTATTAACTGTGGTTTAGCATGTAAAAGAAATGACATTCAAGTTCTTCAAAAAACAGACACTGATTTAAAAAATCAGTCAACAAAGACAAACATCAGAATACAGCATGTCTGTTTCCATCTGTTTTACATGGTTTGTGAAAAGGAAGTTTTATGTTTCCTCCTCATATAATTTCAATGTTAACCACATCAATTTATCCTGAAGAATACTTACCAAATACAGTTCTAGCAGGGACTGATTCTCTGTTGAGCCAGAATGACACCTGGGACAGGATCACTGTCATTATACATGGTAAATATGTCTGGATGACAAAGTAACCAATCTTCCTCTTTAAATGAAAATGTGTAGTCATAACAACATACTCTCCTGTAAATAAAAAAGAAACATCTTCTGTGTGGCAGTAGAAAGTACAATATGTAACAGGAAAATTTCCAAACATTTAATTCAGCTTTAGGTAAATCTTAAGTCTTTTCTGCAGTGGCTGCCTGTCAACAGTGTTGTCATGACAACTTTCTCTCCTGTTGAACAAAGAGAAAGAAACACCCTTTATCATTCTGAATATCAATTTCTTTTTTAGCTTTTGAAGGAGAATTTTATCACTTATGAAAGCTCTCTAGAGAGTACATCTTTTTTTTAAAGAAATCATTTCTGACCAAGTTTTTTGATTCAAAGAGTTGCATTGTCATACAAAACAGAAAAGAAAATGGAAAATTAGATCATAATGACCATGAGAACTGTACTTGCTAAAATGGAAGTTACTAGAGTAATTTAAGTATTGTACAATTCTTCTTCCATTTATTCATCCATTATCAGATAACTATCCACTGCATGGACCCAATGGAGCATATTCGGGAAGTAGAGGCAGGGCAGGCAGAGACAAAGCACAACTACATCCTGGATGAGAGACCAGTCTATTGAAGGGCATACGCACACAAAAACACACGGGGACCATTTAAAAACATAAATTAACCTAGTGGAAGGTGGAAGGAAACCATAGCATTCTGTGAAAATCCATTAAACACAGAAAAAAACTCTAAAAACACCCAAAGCATAGCCCAGTCTGGAACTGAACCCAGGTTTTAAAACCTGTGAGGCAGCAACTGTCCTGACTTACTGTCTTTATTATTAATTGCAAAGTTCTTGTTTTCCTAACATTACTGGCATTTCCAGCATACCCACAAGGGTGTAATCAATAATCATGTTAAAATAGTGAGTTTGTGTTTTAATACGTAAGTCATTTTTTTTGGAAAACACACTTGAGTGAAAATGACATTACATCATGACAACAAAGTTGCATCTTTGTTTCTTTGACATTTCATTAAAAATAATATAAAAGGAAATATTATATTATATGTGTTATGAAAACGATTAATGGACATTACTTAACACACTTATTGTAACAGTCAACTGTTAACTGCCAGATTATATCTGCTGTTACTTTGTGCTTTCAGCAAACATATTTCAGCAAAAACCCATAGAGAGTTCTGAATTTATTTAAGGTGAGACCTCTTCAGGCACAGACTACAATCTAAAGTACAGCAGGAATTATCTTTCCCCTAGTGTAGCTCAGTAAAAATAAACTTGAATTTGTGACCTTTTAAACCTTTCTTTCTATATACCTTAACATTTGAAGAATTGACTATTTCCAAAAAACTATTAATAAATACCTGTGCTGGACTGAACAATACCTGAGTCAACTGTTTGACCCAGTAAGTCATATTGGTTGAGTCTTGAGCCATCTTCTGCCACGACTACAGACTTCGCTGCACCTCGTGTCCACACATATACCACCTCTGCTCGAGTGTAGGCGTCTGTTTAAAAATCAGGGAAACAGGATTTTGAAAATACACTTATACTGTATATCTGCACCACTTTTGCTTGTCTGTCATCATTCAGGACACATTAGGACCCTCCTACAGTATATATAGTGTATATACCTCACAGACCTCCTTTTTATTAATGGTGATGTTTTGAAGTTTAAATGAGTTAGAAAATATAAACTACAATTTACTCAAAAATTTACATTTTGCACAATTTCAGAAATGTATAAAAGGTCTTATGCAGAGGACAGCAACCACAAGTGCACATAAGGTGCTTTTGAAATATGATTTCATATTTGATAGAGTGGTCCAGCCTTTGTTAGAGAGTCTCATCTGCACTCCCTTCAGTTCTCTGGCACAGTTGTACTATCATTGATAAAAACAGTCTCCAGTTCCTTCTGAGGATTTACTTTCACCAGAATCTAACACACTGCGACATTACTTTGTGCTGCAGAGGATTAACACGCCTAGAATCAGTGAAGTTTAATGTAGGATAAGTTTTTAGCTTGTATTTTATTTAAGAGTACAGCTTATGAAATTGCAATGATATATTATCCGAGATAAACTTACAACTGCCAAACTTCAAAGGACAAGCATGAGCATCCATTGGGAAGTCCTCTAAATGCATTGGGCACTCTGCCCTTACAGTTAGCCTGGGAGCAGAATAAAAGAGAGAGGGGGAGAGAAGATAATGTTTATATGCCTCTTAGAACCCTTTGTTACCTTTCATTTAAGCTGCACTATTCAGAGACACAACAACTGTAACACGGAACCACTGTTAGCATGACACAAGCTATGTAACTCCTCCAGCTTTAAGTCAATAGGATGAAGAATGTAATATCAATATATCTTTTATACTGTCCACTCGTTTTATATTTGTGATTCATTTGACATAAATATGTACTCACACTGATATTTAATCTTCTCATAAACATGTTAAAAGATGCATTATGGAGGCCTACTGTGACCTACACATTAGCACTCTCTTTCAAGGTAGCAAAAGCTGATGTTCCCAGTTGTAATTCATGAGGGCCCTAGCCAAATAATGTCTGACATTCTAATTCAATGACAATGGAATCACTTTTATCGTTAAGTTTCTCTTGCACATATTTACTGTATGCATTTTTAAACATGCACTTTCCTAAATTAGTCACATCAAATTTTAGTACTGCAAAAAATATTGTAAATTGTAGAGAATACTTTAAATATGGGATGGGTTAATCATAGCTGATTTTAATTATATTTTTTCTGAACTATTCAGACCTAGATTTAGATAAACTCACTAATCGCACAGTTACACATGTCACTTGATGTATATTCACTCAACAGAAAGCTGCCATCAAGAACTGGTTATGAAATTTGTGAATATGAAGTTTTTAAGAAGGATAATCTGATAAAGATTTCTGTATCTTTAAAAACGGACACAGATACCATATACAGTATACTGTAGAACTGCATGCATCTCCTATATTTTTGGTATGGAAATATTTTATCTTACCTCATAGTATATAGAAGTGTACCATCTTCTTTAATGCGTAGTAGTTTATTTGGCATCGTCATGTTATGTGCCACTGATTTCTTCCCATTGTGGAAGAATGTGTCTGGTGTCCAGATTTTGCTTGCCATCAGATTATTTAGACGGAGGACTGTCATAGGACCCTTGAACTTTAATCGCTCATCCTTCCAGCTTTGTCGAAAAAATACATCAATTGTGTATTCCTGAAAAATTAAAGACATAGAAAACCCTCAAAATTGCCTTTTTTACTTGAGAAATCTTTATCACAACACATAACACATAACATTTGAGTCACAGTATTGAGGTGTAAGATTCATCTGTTAATTTATGCAACACTGAGTCAAACCATCTGCCCATGTCCGTGACATCTGTCTGTGTGCACCTAAACCAGGCAAACTGTTACACATACAGTATACAGTACGTATATAATCCTGAAACACTACCTGAAGCTTCTACATACAATTCTGCTACACATCTTGTATTCTGTATAAATCAGCTTGCTTAACCATCTGTTTTGTATCTTTATGCTTGTGCTGTGTCTCATGCCATCCAAATCTGTCCCTTCAACTACACACACATTTCCTGACGTTTTTGCGAAAGAGTCCCATCATTGTAACCGTTAGACTATTTTAATGTTTAGTGGGCAATAGCACATATTAAGCTGTAACACCATCATGCTTCTTCGCCTTAGATTGCCAGTTTTACACAGTACAGTTTGCAAATCAATACAATAAAAGTAAGGAAGAGAAAACTGACTTTTGTAAAGCTTAATATACTTAATTAAGAGAATAGTGTTGTATTTGGACTTTACTACCACGTTCTGAAACATATTTATCTTGAAGTCCTCAATGCTGTTAGTCCACATTTGTAATATTTGGCCCAAAAACATTTGCAGGACACATCATGCTAAACTAATCTGACTGTAATTGCTGAACATTTTTTAATTTCTTACACTGCCTGATTGAGCCATGCATATAAATTACAATATGGTTTTTCTTCATTGAACTAATTAGGTGACCCAGTAACAAAGCTGAAAGGCAAAGAGAATTTTCCTGCATGTAAGAGTTTTACCTTCTGGTGACAAATTGATCATGAGGATGGGGCTAGGCCCATACTGTATGTTGTGTACCACAATTACTTCAGATGAAATAATTGACAATTGGCTATTACAGATCAGGAGCTTCACTGAGTCTTTCTTTGTAAAATAAATCAAATGCATAGGCTATCTACTGTACCTGGCTGTTTCAACTCCCATATGAGCTTTCAACCCATGTGTTAACTGAATTAAAAGCCAGTGAATCTTTAAATAGGACACAGAGAATAATGCCTTCTGTTATCATGCCATGCAATAGTAATTCATTACTTGCTTTTGTACAATGCTGTTCACCCAAAAGTGCCCTACATATTGAAGAGAATCCACTTTTCCTACTGTACCAATGATGTACAGCACCTACCTAAACAACATGTAGCATAAATTAAATAACAACACCATCACTACACACCACAGCAGATCAAGGAGAGAAGTGAGAAAGTGCTTCACCAATCTAATTAATGAGGTAAATAAGGCAGGCTAGACTGTGTAAGCACAAAGTGGAATTTAGCCAGAAAGCTAGGGTGTCATGAGATTTTTAATGACCAACTAGTCAGGACCTAAATCTAATATTTCCAAGCACAGTACCTTTGACAACACAGTGTTGACCATCATCCGACTGGGGCTTTGCTCTCGACTTTGTAGTCCGGAAGTTTCAATTTAATGTTGGTTCACCAACTTTACAACATTTACAGCAGCGACCTGGATTTCTTTAGAGGTCTTACATTCCTGTACTGACAACCGTGCTTATCTTCTGAGATCTGATGTGATCAGGCTACAAGGTAGTTATGCTGTTGTTGCACGAGTGTTACTGTACCATTCAATTTAATAGTATTTAATAGAGAAGACATTCACTGACAAGAATAAACCTAGTCTTCAAACATGAATTTAATCATCAAAACAGAGCTGAATTTGGATAAAATAATAGTGCAGTGCAAGGAACAACTAATTTGACATTAAAATTGTGTAGACATAATTTCTCGAAGTGCTTAAAGGTTTGCAGTTTTCTAGAATCAGGGACTTAGGATCATAATAGAAAATAGAACCCAGCAAGGCATGTAGGCAGAGATCTAAAAAAAATGAGCTTCTTAGAAGGTTATGTTGACCAAAATATGGGTAAAGGTCTTCACAAAACAAAATTGAATTACAAACATTTTGTCTTGCATTAATCATCAAGCATCATAATTCTGGTTCTCTTGGATTCCATTAATCCCAAATAACCTAAACAAATAAACTGCCACTGAAATTAGCAACACATTTTAGCACAGAAAGAACTATTCAATAATGTGTTAATAGTACTTGTTAACAATGCCTGTCAAAGAGTACAATGTTGAATTTGTTGAAGTGCTATTAAAATTGTACAATCACTGACAGAGAACAAGATTAGTAGTAAACTTTTTCTATTGGAATTACTAGAAATGGAGGCAGAGCAAAGAGGTTAGGTTATGCGAATTATACTCATTCCAATTTCTATTGAGCTAAAAGTAAAACAAAATCAAAATTAACTTATTTTAAAGATTTTAAATAAAGCCCTAAAATGTATGATTCATCATGATTCTATATTTGGAAAAAAATAAATTATGAAAATCAAGGCTATATCACGTTTTTCTAACCTTCTTTGGCTCTTAAATGGCCTTGGTTTCAAATAACTATTATTATTTGATTGACAAATCAGAATAATGTATTTCACCATTTCCAGAAAATGAATACTCATTTCAAAGACTCTCTAAGCATGTCAGTAAATCTTGCATTAAGAAGGAGAAAATATGTATAAAAAGTAATGAAATGTAAAAGAAATGAATAAACGCATACCATGTCATGGTCCGAGACAGGTCCAAAACTCGTCACAAAAATGTCAGTCTTGACTTCAGTTACACGCTCTGTTGAAGCAGTAAATTAGGACTCTATCAACATTCTTCATTAGGAATAACTACTATTCATTCCATAATAGAATTTCTGTGGTGTGATCGAATGATTCTGAATTTTTTTTCCTAATCAATCTTCATTTTGTCAGTATCTGTATTATTCATTTTTTACATCAAACATTTTCTAAATACAATTCACAATGAATATGAAAAATCATAGAGAAAATCACCTTTTCATCATACATCTATAGCATTTTATACTGTTGCTATGGAACACATGATAATGATAATGTAATGATAATGTTAATAAATTTCATTTCATATACAGTATACTGTATATTAGACTATAATAATATCTATTATGATTGAAGATCAATAGAAGCAAATGTGGTTTAGTTTTTTAATGAAATGGATGTATTTGGTTAACTATTTGATGGCATCTTGTTACATATGAAATATTACATTTTGGCAAGATAAAGAATGTACATATGGCTCCTTGGATCCTCACCGAGTCAAATCAAAGAGCTTAAGCAGGGTCTAGTAATAAATTATTAAACCAGAGTACATTATATAGAGTACTCTACCTAAATATCTTGTACAGGTTGCTTAATTAAGTTTTTTCCTTGTTAAAGTATTCCCCTTGTAATTAATACAACAGTTAATACAAATTAAAATAGTGCTTTGATGCCAAGGTGTCTCTTGTTGAATTCCCTTGCCCTTCAATTATGTATACTTCCCTTGTTGTAAATTCAATAAAGCTCCAGTAGCAGTGTTTACAATCCAAATCCCTTCTACATGCCATAAAGCTGTGCCAAGAAATGATCGATATGAAACATCTGGTGTAAAACTGGAACAGGAGTATTGCGTTTATATATGAAACTTCCTATTGTTAAAATAAAACACATACACACTTTTTACTGCTCCAGGTAACCATTGGATGTTTTTTTTTAATTTCTCGATTCTTCAATTTTATATCTTGTTGGTCCTCAACCTACTGTACCATTATAATGGTAAATGTCTGTTTTAAAAATACATTTTTGTATGTAAAAACACTTCTGTTGGCTAAAGCTTTCCATGAAGCAGCACTCCTGTAAAATGGTTGCTCTTTGATGGGAGCAAGTTCAATGGCAAAATAATGCCTTCAGTCACTGATTCTAGATACCATATCACTATTTAAAGACTTCTTCAGGCAATTATTTCTAAAAGCAAGAAATAATTCCTGTATAACTTAATAATATCTTGCTAGCTATTACACTGGGAAAACAATAATAAATGTTTATCACCTTTTTGTGAGGTCATTAAAAATGTGCATGTTTTCTTATTGATTAATAATATTTAATCTAATGTACAGTAAATGGTAACACTACAAACTGCATTTCTCGTAGAGTATATCTTTAAAGGTATGGGTTGCTGTTACTAAAAGAAGAACGAATCTTTGGGCATACAGTATTAGATCGAACATTCTCTTTTTTATCTAATAATATATTAAAGTGCATCTATAATAAAGTATTAGTTGATGTTTTCTCGTCATCTATGCTGTCAAGTTTTTCATCAATCAAGGCACCCCTCATGGAAAAAACCTGCTCTGCAAAAATAAACATCTACCTGATTAGCGATGGGGTTCACATTGCAAAATGAGCCATCATGGTGTTGATCTATATGAAGGTCTATCAAATATTTGGTCAGAATGTGAACTGAGTATACCTCCCAGCCCTGGTCTCAGACGATTGTCATATCCATCCAATAGACTATCCAGGATCCTGGTAAACACAGTGGTGTTGTCCTTCTGATCATCTGATGAGCTCTGTCCATAACTAACA